>NW_008654518.1:77623-110332 GCF_000695815.1 Acanthisitta chloris
GTTTCTGTATTTAGCAATGCTGGGCAGAAAGTCAAACATTTCCTTTTTGCTGCAGCAGATGCGAACTGCTGAAACTTCTCACGCTCTTGCTACCATCTTACATTAAGAGAGCAAGAGTAAGTGCTCCTAAGTACTGCAAAAATATCTGCCTTAGAGACATGAACAGCAGATGGACACTACAGTCAAGGACTACTTAGTACCATGAGCAATAAGCACTCAGGGCTCAAGGACACCTGCAAATTAATTTCTTTAGCACCAGGCACAGTCTGGGCTACCATGAGCTGCCTATTATTCTGTTATTATGGCTCTTACTATTTATGAACAGTTTTAATGGATCCAAAAGAAGTCTAACAGCAGAGGTCATTATGAAGTATTCCACTGATGGACATGATGCTCTTTTTCTGTGCTTCCAAAAATACAATCACACTGTTTTAACATAGCTGGTTTATGTAGTAATGAACTTAGGAATATCAAGCAGTAATGAAGATGCTGTACAGAACAGCAGAACATGCTGGGGAAATTAAAGTATTGGAATGTGCTCTAGTGTGTCAGCTGATAAATCAAACAGAAAGGCCAGCATTGTTATTAGCAATTGGTTAAAAAAAGGAAGAGAATCACTCAAGGCCATGCATTCAGAAAGTGTTCAAAATAAGGCACTTCAGGAATAGCATCTACATATTTCAGAAAATATTAAAGAGGATATGAATATTCTTTCAAAGTGTAAAAGTAATTTAGGTTTGTTAAGGACTGAAAAATTGACTTCCAACTTACTACTCATATTTGACCTAAAAAGATCAGCTAGTGAGTTCTATGTATAACTTAAATACAGTTTTTTAAAAAGAGAAAATTTGGACTGCTAAGTAAGCACAGGCTTTGGGGAGAAAATTGAAGTTGGGAACATTAGGAAATAGCATATTTGGGTGAATAGGAACACTCTGTATTTACACATGGCCTGACCGGGGCTGAAACCAAGGCAGTTCCTCTCTTGCATGTGTCACAAAGAACTCACATATGTGATACATAAAGCCACTAATGCCAGGGGCATGTATTGCATCTGCAAGGCAATCACAGCTCCAGTTCCTAAGCTGGAGAAGCTTTTAAAATACTGAACACAAAGAACAAGTTCTATTATAATGAGACAGGAGGAGTTCAATTTTCCCCAATTTAAAAAGAATTTTGAAGACCTTAAATGTAAGCTGAAGGTGCTGATGGTCCCTGCTTGCCTGTCCCAATGAGTGCACTGATGAAGGAAGACATCCTTGCTTTGCTGTGGTCTCAGGACTCAGGAGCTGCTCAGCTGGAAGATTCTCCATTACAGACACAGGATAAAGCTGACAAGCAGCAATGGCCAGAAACCAGAAGGAATATTTTGGCAACAGTGTAGGAAAACATTTTGAGAAAGGACAACTGGATAGTGAACAGAGAGACAGGGAAAGGGCTGTTATGGCAGCAACGCACGGGGAAGGCACGGAAGTGTCCTTGGTGACACTGGAAAACATTAGGAAAGAAACCTGGCCAAGGCATAAGGGAGAACATTGGGGCATTGCACATCTTTTGTGGAGTTTATACAACTGTGCTTTAGACCATGCCCATATGGTATATAGGCCTTTTGTTTTCGAAGGACAGGGTTCAGAGATTGTCAGGATTTTGTTCAGCTTGCAAAGAATTTGAAAAGCGAAGGAATTATTGACATGAGAATGGCAATTTCTGCACTCAAATTATGGTGAGTTGCATTAGACATCAAAAAAAGGGTATGTGTAAGCATGTAGAAACTGAAGACAAAGATCAGAGTAGACAGTTAGAGCACACTGAGCTGAAAGACCAGACTGAGGTCCACTCTGAATTGAGTATGTCAAATTCAGTGGGATTTTAAAATGTGTGTTAGATGCTTCACTGATTGGGATTAATATGTTTTACAGTATAAAAGCAATAGTTTCATGATGACAAAGATTCAGTTTCACTGTCTCTCTTGGACTCTCCTGGCACCTGGGACTGCTTTCTTTGGAGTGTGTCATGATATTTACACACATTCCGAACTTTCCCTCATTCTTAGGTTTTATCCATTTCACTAGGAGGACAGACATAGGGCAAAAATTACATGTGAATTTGGAACATTAACTCTAGTCCACAAGTAACAGGGTTTCAACTAAACATGAGAAATAATAATTTTCTTGCTGCTTAAAAGCCTTTGGTAAGGATGCTCCAGTTCTCTGGCCCTTGTAAAACACCTCATGCCAAAATTTGTAGCTTCTGCATTTACTACTCTAAGGGCAATTTCTAGGTTTTATCTTTCAGAAGCAGAGAAACAATGAAAAGGAAAGGAACTCTGTGAAGAAAAAGTTACTCAATTCTACACTTTAGTGCAAAAAAATATGCACAAAAGTTTGTTGATGCAAGTTAAGCTAAAAGCTCAACATCAATTCTTCACCCTCTAGCTCCTATACTGAAACATGTCACTTCATACTGTTTCAAGACTCTGAAACTGACAGAGCTATTGAAGATCAACTTATTTTTTCTTTTTAGCCTCTCAGTTCTCCAGTGCTAAACATTTGCTACAATGAGGATCATCACTCTTAAATAAGCTTTTATGAAGGAAACAAAATGATCCTGTTGTAAACCTAAATGTGGTTTTCATATTTCTGGGGATTGTGAAGTAGTATCAGCTGTTGGTTGAATTTTTAATCTAATTGCTCTTGAATTTCAGATAGTTATTTAAAGTCACTGAGAACAGGTGTGTGCTTGTTTGCTGCACGCACTGCCATGCCAACATGTATATGTGTCTCTGTATGTATTTATATGCTATATACGAAGTATCTAAGTATCTGTAAGTATCTACAAGTATCTACAAGGATACATAAGTATCTGTATATACATGCACATAGATATTGTATGTATGACCACTGAGCCTCTTCACTGCCTTGAAAACATGACAAAACTCCTATTGACATGAACTGATCAATATTTCAGTCTAACAGCTTTTAGGTCAGGGCTTCCAAACTGGTGTCAGGATTGTAGAAAGGCCCTGTACTGTTTTATGACCCAAAACCAGAATAAAGAGTTCAAAAATGCCAAAGGTTAAGAATCACCATTTAGTTCTATTTATTTCCAGCAAAACTTAGGTCTGCCTCTCCTTTAAAATGGACTTTTCCTAAATTTTCCTCCTGCTGTTTCACCTGATTGGATTAATCTATTTTCCACTCAATGGAATGAACTAGCTCTGCAACAAAGTGGCAGAGAAATCCCAAACAGAATATAAAATTAAATATAAATTATTTGAAAGTATGTTACAGCAAAGGATAAAAATACATAATTCTATCAACGAAAAGAGTTGACTGTCAAAAATTCAACACGCAAAGTATATATGAAGTATACAATCTGGTTTTTTTCACGTTTGAAAAATTACATTAATCCTTTTAGTGAATTTTTTGAACGTGTGGAGTACATTAGTCTGGATTAACGGATGGTGTTTATCATACTTTGTATTGTGGTTTCAGGAAATAGTCTGGCAATGCTAGGTTTCTACAAATGGATTTAAAATTAATCAACATCTATTTATGAGAAAGTTTAAACCATTATTAATACACTGTAAATACAGATCTCCTTAGAGCTGACCCCAAGTGTCTACCATCTGCTCAACTGTTGTAATCACATTTTTAAAGAGCATGGTCATACATAATGATTCTTCTCAGGAAAGAGCATCCTTAAGTACATCAGCAACATTTTAAATTCCACTTGTGTAATGCAATAATTTCCTACTGCCCTTTGCTAAGGAAAAAAGCATATGGTGGTGACTAAAAGCCAATCAAGCAACCTCTGGTTTGTTTTCAGGGCTACATGGGTGATGCTTTCTGTTTATTTTTAGAAAAAGCAACCAGAAAACTATAGCTCTCATAACATTTTTTTTTTTTACATTAAATTTAAGTATTCTCACTGGCTTAACTACAGCAGCCTCGATGTTAATGTAGGCATAGATAATACTAATTCCAAGCACAAATGTTGTGGTAACTTTGGATATATTATATGCCTGAATTAAAGCACAGTTTTAGCCAAGCTGAACCAAACAATTTAATTTGGAGTAGTCCACAAAATCCTTTCTAATCCTTATAACATTGTTCTAAGTTCATAAACAAGGTAGAAGACATTGGTTTTGAGCTAATCTAATGGACAGAGGGGCACCACATCCCATACTCCCATTATTTACACACCCAGGGCAAGTGATGCTACCAATTTAAGACATTTCTTTTTATGGGATAAGTGGGAGAGAGAGGGGGGAAAAGAACTTACCCTAGACCAGCCTACTATTTCCATGGTCCTTGTCAGCACACAAATCAGCTCAGGGACCACCTCAGCATCTCCAAGAGGGAAACTGTTCCCAAGAGGGAAGCTGCTGTGGGGGAGCAGTCAAAGAGGAACTGCTTCACGTGAAACCACTTTCACGCCATGTTCCTCCTGCATCCACCTCTCCGAATTAAATCCCTCTCTGAGCTACTGAAGCAAAGAACATCTACTTGTCTGTGAACTAAGGAAAGACACATCATTCAGAGTCTTCTAAAACTTAATACACATTTTTCCCTACCATGCATTTTTCCAGCTAATTCATTCTATCAGCAGCTAGTACTACCAGAAAATCATTCTTATAACATATTTTTATAACAGTTCAACATGAAACAACTTTATTATTATTGAAACCCTGCAGGGTTTGCTGAGCTTACTTCAAATTGACTTGACAACCCATGTTGATGGAAATGGCTTGATTTCATACAACCAAATGGACTCCTCTAATCCCCCACAATATCCACAGTTTCCAAGAGAATGTGGAGAAGAAATTTTACAGACTATGAAGCTGTTGCCATATGGACAACTGGCTTCAGCAAAGACACCTGTGATTATACAACTCACCAATGATTCCTAAAACTCATGGCTTTGAAACCATTTGGACACCTTGAATGCAAGGGAGGACATTGGGCAGTGCACATTCATTCCAGTCACTCAAGCCTGTTACTATTTTGTCTTGTGAAGAAATGGTGAGACATATGAAATCGATGCTACCTGCAGTGACAGGGTGTTTTGTAGCTTAGCAGTATTCATCGGAATTCCACCAGCAGGGAAAACAGATGAGGATGGACAAACTTAAGCAAAGCCCTCTGAAATGCTACCAGCAGGCTGTGATTATGCTATTACTGCAGCTGATGACTCCAGTAATGGCTGGAGCAGCCTTTACTTCCCAGGTTACTTCCAGAACAGTAATCAATGACTCATTTTCAGCCATGAAGGAAATCCAAATGAATTACTCTTTCACAATGGGCACCAATTTATGTCTGTGGAATCTGCTGAATTTCCAAATGAGGGAATTATTAGTTACAGACATTCTCCTGTCTATTAGCATCAAGCCAGTGGATGAAGAAAATGTTTTAGCAAGACTTTGAAAGCTCCTTTACACATTGTTGCCCTACAGAGAAAGCCAGGGCAGCAATTTGCTTGGCCATCCTTTGCAAATGTAACAGAAATTTGCCTGGCAGTCAAATCCAGATGTCTCCCAGAACTGCTGCAAGGAAACACTACACAGGCAAAGTTCTGGTCATCAAGAAGTCAGCCAGGCTGGTACAGTAAAACTCACAGGCAAAACTGTGCATGATGTTGATAAAGAAAATGCAAGAACAATGTATGTTGATGCAGCTCATGGGTGATGCTGTGTGCAGTGTTACATTGTGTGTCTTACAACTCTGTGCTTATTAAAATCAAAATGCTAATGTTGATCCACACTTCTGTGCAGCAGTCTGCATAGGTATTTCAGAGGAAAAAATACCAGGTATTTCTCACTTGTCCACCCACAGGTCATTTTTGCAATTCATGGCTGAATTTGACAATGCCACATATTTATTTGCTACAAGTTATGGCAGTGAAGTGACAACATAGGCTGTTTCTATGCCATCTGTATCCTTGCAGCCCTGTGCTAACTGACCAGCCTGGAAAAGCAAAAAACTCCAGGTGCTTTCCTCTGCACTTGTGTTCTTAGCACTGTACTGGAAAGCTCTGAGTGACAATTTTGCCCAAAAAGAGCAAAAATGCTCTTCAGAGGATGACAAATTCTGTTCACATACGGACTCTGACATCTACTAGCAATGTCCATAAAAATTTTCAGTTAATAGACATACTAAATTAAAACTTGTGGCTATTGTATTTATGTATTATATTCATAAATGTGACTAATTACACTAATATATTACTGTATAATCATAATTAATTTAACTACATTAAACACTCTATTCAGTATTTAAAAAACAGCATACAAACATGTTTTTACAGACAGGTTTATGCTCCCTGCTTCTCCAGCAGGAGCTTTTCTTTATTATTCACTGATATTCACAATACAGTGCAGATTACAAACTACTCTGTTTATAAACTGTTTTATAACTGTTGTATAAACTGCTCTGTTTATAAATGGTTCAACTTCTTTTCAGGCTTCTGGAATGAACACAGTACAATGCTTATTTTCAATATATCTTAGAATACAGGACTGTTAATCATAGAATTAGAATCATAAAATTTAGGGGTTGGAATGGACCTTACAGATCATCTAGTCCCAACCCTCCCTGCCCTGGGCAGGGACACCTCCGCACTAGATCAGGTTGCTCAAGGCTCATCCAACCTGGCCTTGAACACTGCCAGGGTTGGGGCAGCCACAGCCTCCCTGGGCAACCTGTGCCAGTGTCTCACCACCCTTAGAGTAAAGAACTTTTTTCTCACAAAGATTAAAATTGAAATCTATTGAAATTTGCAGACACCTGACCTCCTGAGTGATTTCTAGGAAAAGATCATAGAATCATCATAGAATCATAGAATCAACCAGGTTGGAAGAGACCTCAACGATCATCGAGTCCACCCCTACCGTGATTAGTAGCCCATGGCACTAAGTCCCACATCCAGTCTCGTCTTGAAAACCACCAGGGATGGTGAATTCACCACCTCACCAGCCCTTGTCCCAAACTAAGTGGTTTTATTAGGTTAGTTGCTAAACTCTTGGTTACATTTCCCATGTGCAAGTTGAAAACACGCTGTTCAAATTATCATATTCCCTGACCATTAATTTTAACTCTGACAATTAAACATTAAAAACACTTCTACCTAATATATAGTTTCTTATTATATTCTATTACATCATTTATTATTATCTTTATTCTAATGTTCATTATAATATTTATTAGATTATTATCTTCCCTATTTTCTAATTATCTGACAGCGATTATCAGGTTATCTAGTAATCCATCACATCTTAGAAATATTCAGCCAAGTTTGTTACATTCATTAAAAAAAAAAATAAGAATGCTACGAACAGAACTGCCTGAGGGTTGTTTTATTTGGGACCAATGTAGAGACATCTCACAGTTTTCTTTTTAGTTAGCAAACTTAAGGGCTTAAACAAACCCATCTTTACTGTACTACTATTTGTTGTTCAAAATTCAGTTAGTCCCAAAAAATGTTCCTGAAAACTTTAGTCTGAATATACTATCCTGACAATATTTCTCTTTGCCAATATTCACCAAGCTGCCCTCAGGAATCTCTGATTCTTCATCTTCAGGAACATGGTAGAGAAACTATTTCACAATGGAAATTTCTGGGCTGTGTGTGCTCACTGGCACTTTGCAGGGATTGAACATTACAGACAGACCTCAGTGGGGCTTTTTTGAGCTAACAGCAGACCTTTAAAATCCACAACTTTGAGGAGAAAAAAAAATATTTTCATCATATATTTAGCTTTCCTTGTGCAGCTATGCTCAGACAATTTCCACCACAACCACTCTGCCATTGGATTCCGCAAAGCACTATGTCAGGAATCCAGAATGCACCACCGTAACGAATTCTTCGGCAATGCCACGGGACTGTTTTAGGATCAATACCATGGGGAATTGCTCAGTGCTCCTGAAGATGTCAGAGTAGGACAACAAGCTGGCTTAGCAGCAGATAGGCTCTGCCTGGCAGAATAGGGCTGGCTGAAGCTCCAGGTCGAGTTTCTGGCTGGACAGTGCCCACACACCAGACGAGGGGCATCAGAAGGCTGGAGGAGCAACAGCAAGAGCAGAGAGCAAACAGAAGCTTGACTGATGGGTAGAAAGAAGAACTTGAGAGCATAATTGAATAGGGCTGAAGAGACTGCCAGGAGCTCTTCTCTTCTGCCAGGTTTGATCTGATAGTCAAGGAGGGCTCTCTGCTCCCACTAACACCTTCATCTTCCATCTTCCACCACTTGCATGCTTGATCCAAGCTAGGCTTGAAATCAAGACAGAGAACAACCTGCCCTGGTCTCAGATGCAGCTATACCCTAAAAGGGAAAAAATTCCCCAACAACTGTCAAATTGCAAGCATTGGACAAGAATTTCTTCCAGGATAATTTTATTGCCACATCGAGGATGATGTCAATCTCATTTTAGGACTGAGCTCCCCATGTAAAGAGAGCAGCCATTACTTCCTCACACACTATTTCAAGCAATGGGCAGGTCCTAGTGGTTGAAAAGGTAGTTCCTGCCTGTAATAAATACAGAATTGCATAATCCTCACATTAAACTCAAACTCTTGCAATAGCATTCCAGAAATTCAACTCTGGAATGTCACTATAGTTACATAATCTCAGGTAGCTCTGCTCTATGATAACAGCAGATAACAGCAGCTGAGGTAACATCATGTGAACAAATTGAAATGAAAATACAGGTGCCAACTTTTCAACTGTGATTCACAGACAAACTTCTGGGATCATGAGAGGGAAAATGAGATCCTTAAGAAACCTCCTCCTTACTCAACTTTATTTACTCGGGATTGCATTTAACAGTCATGGAAGACTGAAAATCAATGATGCAGAAAGCACTTGGTAATTTATTTTGTAAAAATCTTCTTAACAGTTTTTGGAAGCCACAGCTGGATATCCAGCTGAAATTAAAAGGAAGTTGTACTTTATGTCATGACTGCATAAAGTTAGGAAGGGCTGACTTATGCAGAATAGGTTACAGTACCTTTAAAAATTTCACTAACTGTCACACGTTGATTCATACTTATTTTTCTGAAATGCTTTTAAGCATAATATTCAATATTTCACTATGAAATGCTTCATTTCTTTCTTAAAATAAGTCATTTATTTATCTATGATTTCTGCATTTATGTGCATGATTTATCATGCACTGCACAGATGAAAGAATTCCACACCCCTTTCCTGTACCAGATGGACTCAGTTCCAGTAATTACTATTTCAGGCTAGTTACTTTTTTGCATTCATTTTGTTATAGGATAAATGAGAACACAGAGTATGGTGGAAAATGGAATTTGGCCTACTGAATCAAATATTAATTTACTGAATACAATGCAGAAGGTGTTAACACATAAGAAGCTGCTTTGATAGTGCCTATGAAGAGAAGGAATTTAATATTCACAGAATCACAGAATAATCAGAGCTGGAAGGGACCCTTGAGGATCATCAGTCCAACACCAGGCCCTGCATAGGACAACCCTGATAATCACACCCTGTGCCTGAGAGCATTGTCCAAATGCTCCTTGAGCTCTGTCAGGCTTGGGGCTGTGACCACTGTCCTGGGGAGCTGTGAGAGTGCCCAAACACCTCTGGGGGAAGAACCAATTTCTAATAGCCAACCTAAACCTCCTCTGATGCAAACTTCAGACCATTCCCTCGGGTCCTGTCACTGGTAGCCAGAGCACATATATAACTTGAGAAGAGACTGTACCTACCTGCAGGTTTAAAATGAGGAGTGAAACCATCTGAGAAGCAAAATGAATCTAAATTGATGTTGCTATTTTGGTATTTATAGTAATTTTACAAAGATGTTCACATAAAAGTGTTACCTGGGATACCTGATTGCTTGTGGCAGACACATGATATTTGCATGTTTATGACAAAGCACTGCCATTGGTATTAAATACAGCAGAGCTGAGGGGGTTAAGTTGTTCCTCCTTTCCTCTGGGAGGCTTGGGTTCAAATGCAGTTCAAGTCACAAGTGAAAATGCGTTTGGTGGTCTTGAAGCAAAACACATTTGTCCATGTGCTACAAACCCACCACGTAATTTGGCACATCTCTGCTGCAGTGCATGTTTTCTCTCCGAGGAGCAGAGTGAGCTGGAATGTGTGCCAGAGGGACAACGTGGGAAAACATCAGCACTTGTCCCACTCCTCCCAGAGATCTCGTAGGGGTACAGGCTCACACCTCTCCCCACTGCACCAGCAGTCCTGACCCTATGAATTAGCAAGAAAATAAATCACCTTTTACAGGTGAACTACAGAAGAGCTTGTGCTCTTCGTAAGATTCTTTATAAGATCCTTCTACCTTTCAGAAAATTTTGGGCAGGTTTACTAGCTGAAAACTTCTGGTTTTTCAGGACATCTTTGAAAGGGAATTTTAAAAATGTAAAAGCAAATAATCAAAGGGTGAAATTCCAACTGCGGTGTTCTCACTTGATATTTTTCATTGGTTTTAGTGAGCTCAGGATTTCGGGTTTATTTCATTTTCCATTTTATTTTGCCACATTCTCCCTGCAGAGTCTTTCTTACTACAAATTGATGCACAATATAACAAGGAAAGAGGAAAGCAATAATTTTTCATGAAAAAGTCATTTAGAAGCTGCATTAAGTATAAAAGTATAAATAATTGCAAAAATACTAATTTATATACCTATTGAAAATATATTTCTTCAAAAATCCTCAACTTCAATACTGGGCAACTAGACAAGGTAAAAATATTTTTATTCCTTGTCACACACTAGTTACATCTGAAATATCAGTTGATATCAGATTACATTGCCAGAAAGTAGTTCCTTCTCCTGGAGTTTACAAATATATTGACATTATTAAAAGAAACAATGTAAAGGTCAAACAAAAGGACAGCACTGAATTCTTTTGAAATATTTCGTTCTTGAAAATTCTGTTCTAGGACACAAAGCATGGAGGGACCAAGAGCCTTTCTCTGCCCTGAGGAATGTAGACACCTCAATTCGCCTGCAGATTCTATGGTACATTTACAGTGTGCATAAGCAAGTGACCAAAAAGAGAGAATTCCTAAGGCTTTCTCCACCCTTTGCAGTTCCTCATTCTTTCTCCCCAGAATCAGCATGGTTCAAAACTGGAAAAACAGATCAAACAATTAGAAGTTCTTGGGTGATGTTTCTGGGTAACTAACACAACTGCCATGGTGAGTATCTATACGACTGGATGCTTTCCACTTCTCTTAGAGATGGTTGGCGACTCTCACCTGCCTCCTTCCCTCTTAAATATTGCTTCTCCAAATATTTGGACATTAACTCCCCAAAAGCTTGCAAGAAAGTGAGGCTTTCAGCTGGAATGTGTTTGAGGAGCTGCATCAGGAACTGCTGTTTATTTATAGTGAGGGAAACACAACGTGTATTTTATTAACGTAAAACCAGCTCTCCCCTTGTCTAGGCCACAGAGATGTCATTTGCTCGTGCTATCGCCCAACAAAACTGAGCCTACCTCTGTCCACTTTATGGGCTCTGGCTTCAGGGGAAGGCAAAAGAGCAGGATCTTATAGCTCATGCTTTAAAACCCACTGTAAACCGTGGAGAACAAGAAAGCTTTTGGTATCTTTCCTTATCCCAAAGCCAATTAAGGAATTTTCTATGGCGACTGAGGTTGAGTCTTGGTGGTTTTGAGCATTTAGAGTGGAAGCTTATATTTAAATATGCCAAAGTATGTAAATAATGAGTTTATTGCAAACAATGTGAAGAAAATGCAAGAACCTGGAAAATAGCACCAAGTAAAGCATTAAAATGCTACTTTTTATTCCAATTGTAATGTATTCATTAGCTAAAATAATTCCAGGATGATTCTACGTAAACTGTCTCCGAAGGCAGGTTTTAATTGAGGGAGAAGGAATGGAAATAGGTAAAAATACCAAATTGCTGTTACTTGCTTCAGATATTAACAGAAGAGCATGTGAGGCTGCCTGCAAAACCTAATGAGACTTAAAAGTATTCAGGAATATATAAAGGAGTAAGAAAATCTCTGTCATTTCCCAGTAAGAGACTTGGATGCTGTCTCATTCTACATGCTATAATTTTTGGGAAAATATTTTTTTGCAAATGATGGGAAGTCAGTAGTTACAGTTACTGCTGACTGTTGACATTAGGTGACTGTTCCTATGCCCAGAATACCACCTACCTCAGCTAAATGGTATCTTTATGAAATTAACAGAATGTGGTTACAACATGGCCATAAGAAAAAATATTAACATCAAAATTTGGATTATAATTGGAAAACTGACCTTTGGAAAATATGTTACCACTGCAGTCCTGAACTGTACTGTAAAATGACAACTTTAAGATTTGGAAGAATGACTGTATTATGCAGTTTAGAGAACGCAGCAAAATACAAATAATTATACTCTTTATGCTTCGCTGGAATTCTAAATTAAAAAAACCTTGAGGCTTTCTATGGCCTTCCCCTTGTGAAATCATTCACATTATTTTCTGTCTTCCAGCTTCTTGGAAGTGTCTGTCAAACACTTTCAAGTACTTGCAGTAAACTAAATTTGTTCGTCATTCCTTGGGCAATCTCCATAGGCAATTGTGACAGGTAGTGTAAATAAAGCTTTTCCTAGAAACCTCTCACAGCAGGATTATTTAAGAATATATATATTTTGTTGCTGAACAGCTAGATTTGATTGAAAACCCTGATCACAGCAGAAGATTTTGAGAAGCTTCTACAAGATTCACTTTGATCCCTCATAGTTGTCTTGGCTTTGTTACCCTTCAGACTTCTGCCACTCTTTTGCATTTTAATCAGCACTCCATGCAATTTCCATTGCATTTGGCCATTGCTGTCCTCCTCAGGTCATCAATGCCTGTTACTGTATGCATACAGGGCTTTATTAGCATTTATTAACCATCAGGCCATTCTTGCATCATTAATTATGCTGAATGGCACTTTTCCAATAAAAACTCAGAGATGCATAGAAAAAAAGTCATCCTGTCAATAATTCTTGTTCTGGCCTAAACACAAATATTGCATATCTGATGGGGTTTTCTGACCTGAGTGCTCAATTATAGTTTTGTTTCTCACTGGATACATAAAGATCCCATTTCTACACAAAATTTTTGATGGGTACATTAATAAATAGACTTCTACAGAGATAAGTACAACTATACTGCTGTGCAAAATTTCCACCTAACAGAGAATGTAGAACTCGGAGCATTTAGCCCAGTATTTATTTCTAAGACAATATTTGGTTTATTTTCCGTATAGAAAAAACAGAGAATTAGAAATATTTCCCCAGTTTATCTGTGACTGACGATTCAAATTTAAATCCTAGAGGACTAACAGAATCACATGAAGTGATAGCATTAGTAAAGTATCATTTAAAGAATACCAACGCCAGTATGGAATGTATTAAAGGGGGAATATCCTCTTGATTGTGTCAATGGAGTTGACAAAACCCTTCCAAAACTTAAGCCAGATACAAGGATTACCAAACTCAAGCAAGAGTTTGTGCCAAAAATAAAACTGAGAGCCTCCAGAATTCTGAGGGAAACCATTCTTATTAAAATACTCTTTGTGTTTCAACACAGTGTCTAAAGACTAAGCTAATTTAACTCAAAATTAAACATAATAAAATCTAAAAATAATCTGATTGCACTAGGTTTTGTACTCAGCATTCTGAATTGGTTTGTTTCTAAGGTTCTTGGCTTTGTTTTTCATTTTGCTGAGAAAACAAAATAGGGTTCATTTCATAGTGACTCAAAATGATCCAGCTCAGCCTGAAATTGTTGGGCTTGGCCAGAGAAATTAAGATACTAAACTATTCACACATCTGTAATTTAGATACCAGTGGTGTAAACTAAGAGGTCTGAGTCAAGGCTTACTTGCACAATGATGAGTGAGAATCTTCTGAGCAATCTTACAGCATTTTTTATCACCTTCTTTGTGACAGCCATGTAGCAGAGCATGGAAATTAGAGCTTCTTGATGCATAGCAGCCACTCCTGGCCAAATGTTCTGGGGTTTGCTGTACAGAATAAAGGTAACCCACTGCAAAAATTTTTTTGCTGTCCTTGGAGGCAGCAATACAACGACCAAACAGGTTATTTTTTGACAATTTTATGTTGATCATTACTGTTCAATTCAGAATATATCCATGCTCTATCCTCCCCACCATCCCCTCAGGGGATGCATTTTGCTACAAACCAACCTCTACTCTGCTCACCTGCAGAAAAATCTCCCTTCGATTCCCATCTTAGCAGAGCAACTATTTTTCTCTCTTTCTTTTAATTAAAATCTCCACGTCAGTAGCATGTATTAAATCAAGTTCCATTACAGGCCCAACTTTCAAGAGTGCATTTTTTTAAGCAGCTCATATTTTGTCAAGCCTAATTGCTTTAGTTCTAGGCAATATTAGTTGCAGAACAGCCAGCAATAACCTTTAGTCCTGGCAAATTTTCTCTCTACCAGAACTCAATCACATAACATAAACAGCTATAAAAGGAGGCTTTTTAAAGCTTTATTCATAATGTGTAGCACATGCATGTGGCAATGTATATCAGATCACAACACTGGATGAAATATGAGATTTATCCATGATGTAAGTTATGCCAACATACAGTAAGTTGAGAGCATTAATTTGAGTTTAGCTGTATTAGAAAGGAGAGGGGGAGAAATGACATGCTGCTTTATTAGTGCAGGCTGTCCCAACTTAACAGGAAAAATCATTTCTTAATTCCTGAATGCAGTTGGTCGTGGCACTGTGCTTGATGATGCAACTCAGTGTAGAAAAGACATACCAAGCTGAGGGGAGCAGAGAATCAAGAATGCCCATATGAAGAAATGGATTCTCAGGATTCATGCTGAGGAAGAGAGATTTTAACTTTTTGGTATGGAGGCTAAAAGAAAGCCATAAGGATTGAAAAATCAGGGTAACTTAGCATGGCCCTCAGACCAGCACATGTTGATGGAGTCCCAGCCTCAGACACATACCTGAGAGCATTCCCAAGGTCCACAGGCAATAGAAAAGCCACATGTTGGCCATCCCCAGCTGCCTGGGTATCCCACAGAGCAGTCTGGGTTATTCTGAAAAGCCCATGTGTAGTTTATGGGGTGTATTTACAAAATGTCTCTAGCTTAAGCCACTGAATTTGTTAATCCCCAGAGATGAGGATACAGTCTTCAATATGGCAAACACACCGTAAGGATTTAATACCAATTTATTTAACACTTAATCGAGTATATTTTAAGCCAATCTATTAGAGGAAAATGCCTCGCAGACAGTTTTGAGCCTAACTAGTGGTCAGGGAGAGTCTTCTCAAACCCTCCCCCCGCCCCCACTGTCTTCTCCTAAAAAATGACACTGTAACACAGGGAAAAGTTATTCTGTTCTGTTATTTTCCTATTATTTTTTTTCCATAAAGTTATGTTTTATTCATATAATGAGTTACAAAAAGGAGAGAATCGGAGTGGAATAATCTGAAACATCACAGAACACAAGGATATTATTTTGAGACTAAAGTAAATATGAGGCAAGTCATCTGGTCTTTAAAACAAAGAAAAGGCTGATCATTAGTTATTTTTTTTGTACTTCCATATAGTCTAACTCACCTAAGAGCAGTCTTTAATAAAGAATCTGAAAGGTGCTGATGGAACTTTCCTTGTGATTTATAAACTTCTCTAAATCAAAAATACACCACTAATTTCACAAAGACTAAGTGCAGAGAGGCACCCAAAGTGAAAAACTACATCACTAGCTTGAGTATGAAAAGGCCAAGATTCTCAAGAAACAGAATCTTCTGCAGGACCATTACTTATTTCACCAATAAGTTTGCATAGTTCAAGCCAAGTTCTTCTAAAAGGTAATACAATCCTTTTTAAAAAGAATCAATTGCCAAGAGCAATTATTTGTGAGCATTTGAGAAGTCCATAGAAACAGTATGCATACAAATTCACTTTGAGAAGTTTTAGGAAGTCCAAATTCATTAGGGAAGGCTGATCACAACTGAAAAGCAATTTGTGACTATGTCCAGCCCATTTATGAGTGTTTTGCAAACCTTGAAGTGAAATACTTTCTTTAGTAGTTACAGAGACTGATCGGTTCTCAGTGTCTTGTTTGCTCTATAAATACTGTACAATTATTTACATGTAAGGAAAATATTATTACATAACTGAAAAAAGCTAAATATCCAGATGATTTCCAAAATGAAATATGGAGTTGTCATTCTTAATGCAAAATTTTTCTACTTGAAAAAATTATAGTACCTCATTTTGTTCCTGTCTTATGGAGATTTAGGAATTGGAAGAAAGCACTTACTAAAAAAACTTAGCCTATAGCATATTAAAATCTTAGAAGTAAAAATTTTTATAGATCTTTGCTGCATAATAGAACCAATTCTATTTAAAATGGTTAACAGCAATATGTTAGGTTAAAACATTTTTTCCTCCAAACTGGATCAAATTCACAAAACCTTCCAAACTAAATTTGAGCTGCTTCAATAGACTTTCCCCTAACTCTCTCAGTCTGTCTCCATAGCTGAGATGTTCCAGCCCTCAGAGCATCTTCATGTCCCTCCTCTGAACTAATTCCAGCAGCTCCACATCCTTCTCATGTTGTGGTCCCAGAGCTATACACCACACCACACCACAGGTGGGTCTCACCAGACTGGAGTAGAGGGGGAGAATTTCCCAGCAGCACAGCAGGTCTTCATGAACTTGCCACATCAAAAAAGTACCTTTGGACTCACTTTCAAGCTAATCATGGCTACATAGATGGATTCCTCCATGGAGAGCCCCACTGCTGTCCCAGGAGGTCTGTATAGGTGCACCAATTCATCCCTGCCTGCCATGTTGTACATTCCATTGCTCTTCAATAAGACTATATTATAGAGAGTAACCTGCTAATTGCCACAGCTCGTTCCTAAGAATACCACTGAAGGAGTGGTAAAGACACAAACCAGCTACAGAACAGCACTTTAAAAATATTTTTTCTTCAAATAACCCTTTTCAGCATACAGATGGCATTCATACAGAGCAGTGATAGAAAGTATGGCTTGTAAAAAATAAGAAACAAAATATTTTCTTTCTGGAAATCTTCCTAAAGGAGTCACCATAGAGACAGAGTTAATTACATTTCATTTCTCCATTAGGGACTTCAATATTGTTTGTCAGCTGTTATTTTTATTTGCAATTATTTCTGGTTTAGAATGCAACTTTAAATGTCATTTAAAGATGAATATGCAACTAAGTTATCATTCTGTTAAAAAAACCCAATATTCTCTTGCAGCATAGTTTTATATTACCTAACGATACTAATTTCCTGAAGAAGAATGTCAATAGATTTAGGATTTGTCTGCATACCAGACAACAGGGCCCAAACAGAGTTCAAAACTATACAAAAAGAGGTAGTTTTATTTGTGTTATTTACATTGCAAACTGGCTTAACCTGTAATTACAGAAAAGTTTTCTTTAGCAGAGACCACAGCAAGCGGAAACCACACTGAGCCGTGCCAAGAAAACTGCTGCCTGCTCCAGTTAATTACTAAACGTGTTTCTCCAAAGCAATTTTATCTTTAGGACCAATTTTCACATTAGCAACTTGGCCTTTTCCTGATACATCACTTGTGTTATCACCCTAATAGCTGCCCCGAGTACCTAGGAGACAAGGACACGCACAGGGGAGGAGAAACCAGAAGTTTGATCATTTCTAACTTTCCCAAACTGGCATTACTGACCCCTTAAGTCCTCCCTTACACAGCCCTGTGAAGCCAGCTGGGTATATAACACCCTGCAGACACAGCAAGTCATGGCAGAATCACTGCAGGTTTGATATTTGGAGTGTGCTGCTAGTGTGGAATTGGACATGACCATCAGAGTTTTTCAAGTATATTTTACATTTCTCTGTGAATGCTAGGGTGATATCCTCAGTTGTAACTTCATTCTTTCTGTTGACATTGGCTAAATCTTTCTTACCCTATTAGGGAGTTTAAGAATTCCAAAGTTTAGACAAAAAGAAGCCTGGAAGAAGAACCTGAAGAGGCAATTTGGTCTGGGCATATATTGTGATCCTGCTTTCTTATTTTCTGTTTTATAATGTATGAGAAAAGGGTCAGATATTTTGTACAATCACAAAAGATACTGTGAGTACAGTACAGCAAAGTGCCCAAATGTATAAGTGCATGTTTAAATCCTTCTAACTGCTTACAGAACTTACAATAATATTAAAGGCCTTTGCTGTATTATGGATGAGATCAGACATGATTGCTACAACCAAATCCTATGTTATTCCATTTTGAACACTGAGGTTTAATTTTGATTTAGTTTTCAAAAATCAGCAAACTATTCCAATGGACTAAAGCACCAGCCTGCTTGCAATTCCAAATCTCAACCTGCAAACTCTTGCAGGCACATGAAGCAGACTTGAAATGCACCTGGACACTGCTATGGAAATACTGAAATAAATAGCAGAAGCAGTGGGAAAACCTACCCTGATGGAAGAAAAATGTTACCTTCAGAAGGGAATGCAGCTAGCAGATACAATTGCAATAACTACAAGTGAAATGGTTCTCTAAGTAGGTATCATGTGGAAAACAAATTAGCAGAACTAGAAAACATCTGGAATAGATATCAACATAAAGCTCAACAATGCATTTGAAAAGCAAACAAGATTCCAGCAGAAATATCATGGAAATAAAAGACTGGAAGCAATGCTCAAGTACTGAATCAGGGAGGCCTCAATTCAGTTAATGGAAAGGATTTGTTATTTTTATTCCATTGTCATTATCAGTTTGCTCTCTATGTTTTGTCTAATAAAGTGATACATGAAATCAGTTGAGACATTGACACTGCAGCATGAAAGACTAAGAACAAGAAAGATCTTGATATTTTGTGGATATTTTACCTTCTGTCTAAGTCTACACATGTCATTTTAGCAATAATGAACATTACTGGCATTTTAGCCACAATAAATTGCTAAATAATATATTGGGAAGTAGGGTCAGTTCTTACAAGACCCAGCCCAAAGTCTATTTATGTCCTAGTTATAATCGGGAATAATAAATAAAAAAACCCAAACAAGGCCCTTTCCAGAATGAACTGCACTTACTGGAATGATACTCAGCTGAAATGTGAAAAACAGGCTACATGTTAAGATGCACAAAATGCAGAATATAGCATTGTTCTAGACCAGATGTTTTAAATATACAAGCAAATGGCCAGTTTGGGGCTAATCTGAATGTCTTCTTACATTGATTCATATTTTTCATAATGCATACTGCAACATATTGTCCTAGTATATAAACATCTGCAGTTGGAACATGAGGATTTTAGCACCAATTGCATTACCAGGGCACTATTTTAAATCTATTAACCATTTTGAAAAGCCAGAAAATCCCTTTGCATCACTGCTGCTTCCCAGACACATTTCTCAGTAACTTCTTTACCTTTTCCTCCAAGCTGCCTTTCCTTACCCAGTTTCTAGCGTCAAGGGGATGGAATCATTTTTTCTGAGAGTCTGAAGGATATTAACTGGTCCTTCCTCACTCAGGACCCAACAAAGCTATCGCACAGACAGACCTTGTTCTTCATTTCCCTCTCTCTTTACTTTTGTTTTGAAAGCAGCATTTCTTTCATAGCCATGTCTAAAACCACAGAGAAGTTGCTTTTTACTGCCCCTACCATTCCACTACTTGAAATTATACTGCTTTTCTCCATGGGCCTTGAAATGTAACTTTACATGGACATAAAGAACATGTTTATCTTCAGCAAACCAGCAATCCCACTGACCTCAAAGAACACAGGGCCGAGCATGAACTGAGAGGTCTGAAGAATTGGGACCTTATAGTAATGCCATAAGGATTCTCCACTGTGCAGAGCAGGGAGAGACCACAAGAACAGGACTGCCCACCACAGTCACCTCCTCTTCCCAGAATGGATATTCTACCTGTACACATCTTGCAGAAATCTCCCTTGCTCTGTTATCTCAGTGATTCTAAGCTCTACAAAAACTAACTTTACAGTGAAACAAAGTAGGTTCGATTTTAATTATTACAAACAATAGGAATAATTATTTTCATTTGGGAAACAAAAAAAATCTCTGCTGTATTTTTGTTTAGAATGCACAACCATCTCTTCTTTCCATCCTAATTTTTATTGTGCATTACATGCAGTTGAAGTGAACCATTTCACAGAACCCCAGAATGATTTGGGTTGAGAGGAATCTTAAAGCTCATTTCATTCCACCCCTGCCATGGGCAGGGACACCTTCCACTAGCCCAGGGTGCTCCAAGCCCCATCCAGCCGGGCTTGGACACCACCGGGGATGGGGCAGCCACAGCTTCTCTGAGCCATAATAACTCTTTTTTTTCAAGAGTATCCAAGTTTAAAGTACATTTTCCATTTGGAAAATGCCAGTATAAAAGAGGTGTCTTCTTATTAAACAGTTTGCCACCTTTTTAGAATTCTGATCAGTATTACTCATTGGCAGCAACTGGCACACTCAGAACATTCCATTACAACTACCATAGGTATTAACAAAACTTGGAGCTATAAGATTAGTTATCAGTGATGAAAAGGATTCCAGGCCTACCATAATTTTGGCTGAGTTTGTAGACACAAATATATGAAATAAGATAATCAAAGTAATACTATAATTGGTTTATAAGGCTCAATAATAAATAGTTATGAAATATTATAATTATAATAATTGATAAACAGACACATCTAGTCTACTGTAAAGTTATAAGCAATTTACTGGGTGGAATTATAGAATGTTAACAAGTATTATCATTACCGTTTTTACCCTGTTGTACTCTGCAAAGATTGATTTGTAGATGTCTTAAGAAAAAGGTCAACCATTAACTTTTAAAAATCAGTGATAAATATTAACTCAATGTACAGGTGGACCAACTTTTTATTTTTTTCTCCGGTAAACAAAGATTTTTCACTAGAAATAACTGGCAATGACCACAGCTTGCTTTATTGCCATTTCTGCAGTGAAACTGAATGCAAGCTGTCAGGAAGTTAGTATTCATGAAACTCACAAAAATGATGAAAAGCAGCTATGGAAGATCAAAAATTGAAAACCCCAAAAAAAGCTTTTAATCTTGTTTTGGTTTGTTGCCTTTTCCAATATATGGGTTGTCTTTTAATATTTTTTGGTAATTTCTACTCTACTGATGTTTGTGCTCCTAACAGGGTTCTTCCATGCTGCAGCACTAAAGCAGCAGCACTGAAGATTGACAAGAGAGGTTTCGACCTAAATTCCAGAATTTTCACAGTAATTTCGAACTGCCTCAGAGCTTTTTCAAAGTTTCCTTTACCACAGCTTGGCATTTTCATCAATTGTTTTCTCCATCACTACTGAATTGGTCCCAAAACTTGTAATTACTTACCTGCTTCTTGGAGTACGCCACAATCCCATGCAATTTAACATTTAATTACAGGCTAATTATCCTTTCTAGCCCTGTGAGACAGCTGAGGTGTTTGTCACAGAGCACACAAGGAGTCACCCTTTTCATGGACCCAGCAAAGACTCTGCCACAGTAGGGAAATACTTTCAGGTGAAACACTAAAATTTGGCCCCAGCAGGAAGCAAAGCGACTCTTTATCTCTCAGTATTTTCCTAACACTAAATTAAGCTCATAAACCCAAGATTATGGCCCCATGCTTGGTATGAGGAGCTTTTTCAGTAGCCCTAATGCTTTTATAGCAACTGATATTAAAATAATTGGCTCCAGATAGTCACAGCTCTTTGTTTAAACTCCTGTTTACTTACTAGATTTTTTCTGCAGGTACGATTGCATCTGGCACAAAAAGCACTCAGCTAATGTTCTTCAGCAAGGGAAAACACACGCTGCAGTCTGCTCTAACCACAAGAGTTTTCATTTAAGCTGTGTTTACTCCAGCTGAGTAACTTTTGGGCAGTGCAAAGATGCAAACCAGAGGATGTATGAGACAAGGAGCTAATGGAAACTATGGCTGTGTGTAATCTTTGAACTGTTCTTTGCTCAATATATTTGTGTCTAAAATCTCTGGGCATTATATTCTTTCCCAAGAAATAGATATCTGAGAGTAAAGAATTATGGCTGAATTAGGATCAGTAAAAAATCAGCCCAATAATTGCACTTGGCCTCCCTGAGACATAGGTGCAAGAGAACAGAGTCCAGTTTCTCTGCAGAAAATCTATTACTTCTGCTCCTGCTTTATTTTGGTTTCACATGACAGACACTACTAATTCAGTGAAGGAGTGACCCCTAGACCCTGTTTCTTCTCCCCAGGGGAGCTCCAATCAGTCAGATTTTCTCTGCCTTCCTTGCTACCAATGTATTTCAACTGGTTTCCCTAATTTTTTTCTGCTAATTCCCATTTCCTTCATAATCACAGGCTTTTATATGACTTGCTGGCCAAGCAATTTTCAGGGGAGCTATAATTGCCACAGGTCTTAAACATTAACCTTGCCAGGTGTCAGTACTGGGACCGCTTGCGCATTTGATTAATGATACCAGAGAAAAAAAATTGGTTTTTAATTGACTGTCGTGTTTTTCTTCTTGTTCAAGTGCTCCTGAAACAGTCAGATGATCTGGAACAAAGGTTTCTTGGGAAAAAACACCTGAGATGGCATGCTGAAATACAAGAAATACAAGCTAAGGTAATGAAAAGTAGAAGTCTCAGAAGCCTGAGGTGTATTGACCATTTCACATGTGTAGAAATCTCAGCAAGTCTGAAGCGTTTCCAGCTTTGTCACCTTGGATGGATGTTACACCACTGGGAGTGGAGACAAAACCAACAACTTGCAGTATAATCTCCCTCTTTTATAAATAAATATGCGCAAAAATTAAATCATAGAACCACAAAATCATAGAATCACAGAACAGTTTGGGTAGGAAGGGACACAGTGAAGACCATCTAGTCCAACACCCCAACAATGAGCAACTAGATCAGGTAACCTTGATATTACTCATAAAGGTAACCTTCATTTATTCACTACCAAGAACAGTGCTTTATCTGGATGGGGAAAGTCATACCACGAGGGTAACCATCACAGGAGGAAAGGGAACTCTAATTTCCCAACTTGTCTTCAAGTGCTCATTTTATGTGCTGGGAGTGCAGCACACATAGGGCTAAGCTCTCAGGTTGCATATCTTTTTTTGGAGCCAATAGACAGAGAAATCCATATACCTGTTGTTCTTTTGTAGCACTTTTAGGATCAGAAAATTCATTGTTTTGATGAGCTGTTCAAGATGAGGTTTTTCCCTCCTTGCAAAGCTGAAGCATCTGAGCATCCATCAGTTGGAAGAAGGTAACACAAGGACTCTCCCAAAGCCATCAATTGCAAATAAAACTCAAGGTTTAGGGACTCCCATCTCCACAATATATTTGGAGCTTGTTTTTCTTTGTCAGTGAAGTATGTGGGATCTTTCCACTAAATTCCACTGTCCTGAGTGAAACAGAAGTGGAGGAAAATAAGCACAGGACATTGCCCATGGCCTTGGAGCACACTCTTGTATGTGTCTCACCTCTACTAAGTCAAGCCAACAAACGCAGGCTCAAGTGAGCTTAACTGTTTAAGAGTACAAACTGAATTAAATCAGTTGAGGTGATGCTTTCTTGAAGTCTCCTATTTCAGCACAGTGGCCTTTGTATTTCAAGTGCTTTAATGGCATCTTGCAACCCTTCCTTCTCTTCAAGAAGCACTGGCCCAGCTCCCACTCCTGGCCTATCTTCAGTGCTGAAAATTCATGTTTCTCAAGGGTTGTTTTTGGTGTAGATTTAAATTCAGTTTTGCTGTTAGGCTATAAACACTCTGGTGATTCTGTGACATTTAAGCTTCTAATTTAGTTGCACTCACAAATACCTTGTTAACGTCTAGATTTTCAAGACACAATTTCTTCAAAATCCTTCTTATTGCAAAATCACCCTCCAGGTGACAGAACTCACTCTGGGGGCATGAAAAGAAACCCAAAATAAAACACAATTGAAAAAGGGGGGCTAGAATGAAGCCTGAACTCTGTTTCTTAATGATAGCAAACACTGTAAGTGATCATTGCAATAAGTGTTTGTTTGAGGTACAGTTATTATATATTGCCTAAATATTTAAGGTAGCCAAACCTCTGATCAACTGAAACAAAACCTACACAAGCCAAGAAGCTGGAGCTAAACTGTTAGGGTGGATGTGAAGCTGGCATTAGCACTGAAGCAGGAACAGAGGTAGTGGGAGGCACACAAAACCACAAAAAGTGATCTCATGTCTTTAAACTGTCCAAAGAATCATAATAATAAAGCTCTAGATGAGTGTTGAGGGGACACATGCCGTTTCAATGAAAATAGGAATAATTTTAAATGACATTTTGAAACATTCCATGGAAATGTATTTGAAATGTAATATGGGGACTCCAATAAAGAATATGCTTTTAATATATTACAGATTATATGTGATCATCAGTTTAAGACTTCCCCTCAACAAGCAGGATAATTCAAGTAGACATCTAGCCTGTCTCTACAGTTTGCACTGCCATCCTTTCAAATGCAAACGCTGATGTTTCTCCATGGCTGGAGAAACACAGAGAAGGTATGGTTTTAATTTTTCAAACTCCTTTGCAAATAAGCTTAAACATTTTACAGTTAAAAGGACAGAATTTACATTTGCTGTGTCTGGTCAGTTTTAAAATGGTATCTGTTATGAATCATGTTCACTTTTAAAGTTCATTTAGCTTGGCTTATGGTTTACTTTTAAAAAAATGTTCTGCATCATTTGGAGCTGCACTCCAGCCACTATTAGTAATAATAAAGGCGTGCAGGTTCCATCTGATGGCCTTTGTGTAAACTTGGATTTCCATAGGAGAAAACAAACAGGTTCCACACAGATGGTAATAAATCCCATAGACTTGTGCCATTACTGACACCAGGAGTTTTAATCATAAGCCATTATAGCTCTTTCTGCCACCTTCAATGGGATGTCTGTGGAGATCGTACTAGAGACACACAAAAAATCCCATTAAACCAGAAATGCAGTGTGATTTTTGTTTTAATCCTAATGAGGAAACATGACTGTATGGTGAGATGAAGTCACGGAATAATTTAGTGGGACTTAAGGATTCTCAGCACCTTCTGGTACTGAGCTCTTGTCTCAGTTTTGTAGTTCCTGTGCTATTTACTCAGGTTACCTGAAATAGTGACACAAGAGAAGAACATCCTGAAAGAGCAGATGTACGATTTATCAAATAATTTGCTTTCAATGTGGATTAAGCTCCTTCAATTAACAGAGACAATTTCACACATTGATGTCACCCCATTAGATCAGTTTTTCTTTCTCTGAAGTTTATCTCAACCTCACTGCTACCTATCAGGCTGAATCCCTTATGTATTTTTGTGGCCTCTACACTACTCTCCTTAGATCACGCCAACATTGCACCCCAAATGTCTTCCCCACATCCCTTTTTTTAAAAAACTAAACAGCAATACACAAGCTAGTGGACTTGCTGACTATGCCAATGGAGCCAAAGGAGCCAAACAAGCCATAACATTAGCACATTCAGTGCTCCAACAAACACAAGATAAGCCTCTGCCAAAGTCAGATGCAGAAGCTAAGGATCAGAAGGATCCAGAACTCAGACTATCCAAACACTTTCCTCTTACAACTCCAATTAATGCCCTTCTTTCTCACCATTATGTATTTCAAAGCAAGAAGAAAAGAAAAAAGCCCACACATTTATCCACAAGCCCTTGTAACAATGCAAGGACTTGCCTTCCATTCAGGGATGTTCACTGACAGTTTAGACACAAGAAAACCAGTTTTCTTGTAATTACATCTGTCTCATAAATACAACAAAATATCCTTTCAAAAAGCCACCACATGAAATCTAAACATGGATGTAATGGATAACAATCACATTTTAGCACTGCAGCTTATAACCGCAAAGAACAAGCTACATTTTCCTGATGTTTTCCTGATGCCCAATTTGATACAGTCTGCAGAGCAGTTCTTTCTGGCTGCTTTTATATTCTTAACCTATCCTATTCTATTTCATTTCCATCATGAATGGACAAGGAACTTTCTCCTCACAGCAAAATACTGAGTAACTTGCCCTGCACTCCCCAATGTCTTTGTGAGAAATTTTTCCACTCTGCAGCTCTCAATATGCACATTAACCTGTTAGTGAACAGCTGTTTAATATAGGTAATAAAGTTCATCCTGCAAATCCAAGAGCTCAGTACAAAGTTCAGTTAGGCAGAAAAGCTGAGGGTAAAAAAGGATCACCTAAAAAAATATCACCTTACTGATGCTGTGAGTAGCCATGAAAGCCTCTGATCTATTCCCTGGAGCAGATGAAGTCTCTCAAGGCTCCTCCAAGCCAGTACAACATAACCTACACTGATCAACCAGGCATAAAGCATGATAAAAAACACACCTCTATGGTCTCATGAGGACTATCAGTATGGTTTAAGAAACACAAAAAGTATCCTAAAGTCTGTGACCTACTTATTAAGCTTCATAGAAATGTACCACTAAAACGTGCAGCTAGGGTTGGACTTGATGGTCTTAGAGGTCTTGTTCAACACAAATGAACCCATGATTCACTCTCTGCAACAAAACCTCAATGCTAACCTACCAGTACCAACCTGGTGAGCTTCTGGTAGCTGCTGGGAACAGAGGCAGCCAGAGCACATGGAACCCAGCTCCACTACGGACACCTGCCCAGATGCTGAGTAGTTATTTGGTCAACAACAAAAAACCTAAAGAAAACCAAAACCCCACCAGGGCTGCATGTATGGAGGAGAGTAAGGCAAGTCCAACCATGCAGATGTGCTTACCTCAAGCTCTATCACTCAACAAGTCTGTCCTCTGAAGCATAATCAACCCCAAAAGAAAGCAAACCTCCGGTCCACAGATGGCCAGTGCTCAAGTGTGAAGTATTTCTCTTGTACCACAATGGCATTAATAGCAGCACCTCAATATTGCCTTTAATACCAAAGGTATTTATGCACTTTGTAAAACAAACCAGAGAACAGGCAATGCAATTAGCTCCATTTACTGAGCACAACAAGGAAGATTGCCAGGCCTGCCTGAGAAATCCAGGACTTTAATGGGAATTACCAGCAGTCACTTAATAGAAGTAGGTGAGTAATGGCTAATGAATAATCTATTCCATGCACTTGGAACTTCTTTCCATTTCAGAACTGTCTATGACCATATTCTTTACTGTCAAATAACTTCTAGAGCAGTTTCTTGAAAGCTTTCACATGCAAAATACATTAGTCAGATGTGCATAATCCTTGGAATCAAGTTATTATATTGTATCATGCTAAAAACAATAAGCTCAAAATTTTCCCGGAAAAAAGTCGAATTATTTTATAGACGTTTCCTATTTGTTGAGTGTTCACACCTCATTGGTTGGAATATTCTCAGAAAGCAAACAGAGCAGGCAGGCGTTCCCACAACAAAAATTTATTGAGCAAGTGTTGTTTACACATTTCCCTCTGTAACTCTGGAGACAACTCCAGTTCACTGTTTGGCCCTTCTAGAAGTTGATTAACATGCTAAATGAAGCCCTTTCACCTCTGTTCCTGGGGCCAATGCTGCTGCAGGAATTTTCGGACAGCATGAGAATAACCAGTCAGTGCTGCATCCACACCCACAGCCAACTCAGCGCTCGAGGGCATGCCAAGAAGAACATCACCCGGAGGAGCCTCATCCCTTCAACAAGAGAGCATTTACTTTGGAGGAAAGGAGGGTGAGCTCACTATGGCCATGCTGTCAGCAATTGTGGTAACTGTGTTCCTGTCCTTTATTTAGAAGGAACAGGTCAATGATTCAAGAGCTAACTTTGGTATATGGGAAGCAGGTTGGTACTGACTGAGCTGAACTGAAGGCTACAAGCAGCTCCACTCCAAGTAGCACCTTGGAGAAATAGAGAACAATAGTCAGATAATCCTTAGAAGTGTTCAAGGCCAGGTTGGATTGGGCTCTGAGCAACCTGGTCTACTGGAAGGTGTCTCTGTAGGAGGTTGGAATTAGATGATATTTAAGGTTTCTTTCAACCCAAGCTATTCTGTGATTCTCTGAGTCTTGATATTTATGCCTGGACAAGTATAACCCAAATATATTTGTAGACCATGCTGAAAGCATTTCTGAGTTTGATATTTAATGTGTCAAATATCAAAAGCAAAGATGTAAACATTCCTTGCATGCACCTGACATTACCATATAGCCTTAATATATAATAATGCAATAATATACCATAATGCAAAGAGGCACTCAATGCTCCAACTCTTCATGTGTTTTAAACACACACATTCTATACTGCAGGTCTTACCATTTCCAATTCCTTGTTCATTTCAATATTTAAGGAGAAGTAAAAGTAAGATTTTAATTGAATCGAAATAAATATTGAAGGCATGAGGGATCAGATATGTACATGCATAAACCAGCTATTGAACTGTAGAGTGCCTCACAGATAGGCTCCTGGGATTTGCAATGTTACTCAAAGTGGGATCACACAACACAATCCAGGTGATCAGCACAGGTGTCATGTCAAGACCTGTCAAGTTTTTCCCACCCACTGCAGCACCAATCCATTTCACAGAGAGGATAACTCTGACCACGAGCTAGCAAGCAGGTGCTTTCACAATGAAGAGGTTAAGTTATGCTTCTCCCATATGTGTCCTTTGTTGTCAGCAGAAGAGTTGCAGGAGCATTCAAAATGCACTCAGGAAGTCAACAAACACGTGCAATTTTGGACATGCAAGATGCTCCTCTCCTACCTTCTCAGTGCAAGGCAGTGTCACCAGACTCTCCTTTTGGCTGGAGAGTAGATTTGGGTTGCTCACTCTGTAGCACTTGGATGCATCATTTAGCCCCACTCAGCCCCAACCTCCCTTCTTATGAAGTGGCATTAATGTTTCCATATCACTCACGTTTATTAGGGCATGCACAACTTGTAGTGATGGCATTATGGAATGTCTGAAATAACAAATCCCTTACGCAGTTGACTGCCTTGCTGTGAACACAGATCAGGTGTTTAATGCTGTCTGAGGTGCATCCACCTCACTGAACTGGAATCTAAGTGAAAACTTTCCCATGTCAGTTTAAATCCCATCCTTACCTGCATACACATATACATTAAGCAACAATGATGGCAAATTCCTGACAAGTTGTTACTGGAACATTCAAGAAACAGAAAGAGTGAATGAAGAAGGAGATTTTAATCAGAGAATCACAGACTGGTTTGGGTTGGAAGAAGCCTTAAAGATCACCTCATTCCAACCCCCCTGCCAAGGACAGGGAATCAAATCACACATAACTGATAGCTAGTCTGTTTTCTAAAATGAAGGTTAAAAAGATGAAGCACATTTAATGGATTTTTATACATTTTCTGTTTCTAAAATCTTTCAGGACTCACCTCAACAAAACTCACTTTCTTGGGAACTGTGCCTGTATCAGTACAGAAGAATAAACTCATTAGTACTGAGAGAAAAAGACTGAATAAATTCATTGGTAATGCTCATATTTCACTATAATAATGTACTCTCATCCACATGAAACATTTCTAAAGGAAATAACTGGTTGTTTCACAAATGCTGGAGGTAATGTCTGCTGACAAGCTGTTCCTGTCTGGGTTCTCTAGTGCTAACCAGGCAGTGTATTCACATGATAGTGCTTCTTTTAGCTGAGGTGCTTAATACAATTTTTCTCCTCTTTTCTAGCACTTGCTGAAGGGCAAAGGGACATATGAATGAAATTTTTTCTTCATGTGAAACCAGGTAAACAAGACAACACAGTGCAATGTGGGCTATAGACATAATCTTGGCTGCATGATACTGGTCAGTGATAATTTTTTACCCAAAGAATCATACCAAATGCAACCCTGACCAAGATGCTGAAGTTACATGACTGTAAGTATAAGTTTAGCATTAAAAGATCTCCAATTAGAATACTGGTTTAAAAATCACATAATCATATGGCAAGAGATTTCTCAGTCTCATCATCATTCTATTCTATTAGTCTGTTATCAGTGATATGCACAGGGCCAGCTCTCCTGCATCATTCCTGATAGATGTGTCTAGCCTTTGAACAAATACCTCTAATGGTAGAGATTCCCAACAATCCTTATGGCTTCAACCACCACACTGTTTAGGGAACATGAACCTTCTTCACTGCAACAACTCCAGACCACAGTAGTTCATCATGTCTGTCAGAGACATGGAAAATACATTTTTCTTCTTCCTTGAAGCAGCAATCTGGATGGTTTATGTTAGTTTTTTCTCAAATATTTTCTTCTTTAAGTAACCCCTGCTCTATCCTTGTACTCCAGGTTTCTAGATTGCTAATCACTTCCACTGATGCCCTTTGGACTTGACGAGTTGAGGCTTGGTATTCAAAACTGGTCATGATAGACCAGTTAAGGTCTTTGCCTTTCAACAGTCAGGTAGAGAGGAAAGATGGCATCACACATCTCACTGGCTGTAATTCTGCTCAGCCATTTGATTGCAATGTTAGTATTTTCACAACAATAAGTTTTTGCTAATTCACAATCAGTCAAAGCAAATCACAGGTGGTTTTTTGCAGTTTGGGGCTCAGCCCATCAATTGCCATGAGGCATTCAACAATTTTTTATCTGTTCAGTAGTAACAAAAAAAACCAAAAACTAAAACCCACGTGCTATTTTTGTCAAGGCTGTTTCAGATTCCGAGCTTGTCCTCTAACATATTTGCAGATCTCCAGTGGGATTTTTATTTCAAATCTCTTTTATTTCCAAATGAAATTATGAAGAGTAAAGCAAATTTGCATAGCCTACTCAGCATCTGTCCCAGCCAATAGCTACTCTCTGAAACTAGGCTCCCAGACAGTTTGCACCCCTCCCACAATAGTTCCCATACAGCTATCATTTTATTGCTTATGAAAATAGCACATGAAATTATCTCGAAAGCCTTACCAAAGTCAAGACACTTGACACCAACTGTAGGTTCAAAAACAATTAGTTAAACTGTTCATCACTGCAATAAACAGCAGCAAGGCAAGAACTGAAAGCTACTCAACAGAGCTGGATGTGGAGCTAAACTCAGACACAGCACTGAGCTTGGGGTTTGCTTCAGGTAACTCAGATTAGGTGTGTTCCCTTTAGCTAGCCTATTTTTTTCCTTAGAAAATACAGAATTTAAGTTGCTAAAAGGCACCATCACAGCTCCTCCCTGTTTAGCACCAGGCTAGTCTTCAGGACAAGATCCAGGTCTCTTGAATCATTCCCACTTTATTTGGCTTGCATTTTCTCCCTTCTGACCAAGAAAGATGGTGGGACTTTTATGACTCTGCAGACTATTCCTAGGATCCCACACTGGAGTATTACAACACTACAACATTGCAAGACATATTAAATCTAACTCACACCACTGAGAGCACATTAGTGCATTATGGTTCATTCTCAGATCCCAACGACATGTAAAAATAGCCATTCACCTCTCCCTTCTCATGCAAAACATACCTCTTGTATGAATCTAACATCACTTTACACCTGTCCAAACAGTTTACTAAATTTACTAGTCATTAAAGTGGTGCATAAAACAGAGACAGAAATTACTTTAGCAGTTCTCTAGTAACATTTTGCCTAAACTGTGTATAAGGTAACATGCATCAGCATTGCAATGAAGAGAAAATTCATCAGGAAAATCCATGAAAGGAAAATTCTATTCTCTTAAAAGGAAGAAGTTATAAAGCTGGATTATAAAGCAAAAAATTACACCATTAGCAATCAAATAGGAAATAGAAAAAACCCACACATTTTCCAGATTTTCTTTCTCTAAATGACAAACAAAGTATTTATTTCAAGTTTATTCATTTTTCTCCTTGACAGTGTAACAAAGATTTAAGTGGTCTGGTAAAAACCTCTGCTAGAGGATGTAAAAATTTTAAATTTGGGGATTAAATCCTCACCCTGCAGAAGCTGATTAGTGAAAATTTGTTGTGTGTACACATAGGTAAGAATTTAAAATGTTTTCTTTATAGTAACATTTTACCTCAGAACTCCCAGAAATTTAATGTCTCTTAGGAGAAAAAAATTCCCCCAAAACTTCCACTTTTAGAAGAAGCAGAAACATCTTGCTATGGTACAAACACAACATATTGTTTCCTTATGTGTTTGTTGAAATCCTTTACTTTTGAATTCTTTAGTCCAAGGATGCTCTATTTTGTGGTTGGCAAATCACCTCTTTTGTCATTCAGTTCTTGGCAATCAGCAACAGACATGAAAGAAAAATTATTGAGGAAAAGAAAGTCATTTGTCCTTCAGATTTCCCATTGGAAGTCATGAAGCTTTGCTTGGCACTGTAAGAAATCTCAGTGCATCTCCACAGTCTCCATTAAATTTACTCATGGATTAAAGTGTACATAAGTATTTTCAATAATATTTTATTAGGAATAGATATCTAAGTCTTTCTTCCTTTTATAGTCCTCCATGGCATGCATTCCAAGCCTTTCTTCCTTTTATAGTCCTCTATGGTATAGGAGCAAATTGTAGTGAAATGCAAATCCCCAAAACACTGAATTATTGGTGTGCTTTGTATATGATAGAAAACAGGACACAACGAGAGTTTCGCAAAGCCTTGCACAGAGACCAGCTTCTGCCTACATTCAGGGCCTCAGTGAGGGACCACACAGAAGGGAAATCTAACCATTTTCCTCACAGTTATCCATGGATAACTACATGTGCTACAGCCATTGGAAAAATCCTA
>NW_008654518.1:110354-119262 GCF_000695815.1 Acanthisitta chloris
GGGTGAGAATAGGGCTAGTTGTTCTGTTAGCATAAAGAACTGGGAGCAGAATAAACCAAAATAGTCTTGAAAAGGACTGTGAATAAGCAGGAAGGTCGTTGGGGTGGTAGTGGTCGAAACTCAGTCCGTAAGTACTATTAGAGGGTTCCTGAGAAATTCCCAATGCTTTCGTACTAAAGTGTCATGTAGCACACAAGGAGGTCCTAGCATACAGGATGGCTGCTCATTTCACCTCCAGTGCTAGGTGTGGAGGCCCTAGAAGCAGTGGGGTGGACTGAAACCCACAAGAGACAAATCACTATTACTGTTAGAACCAGTGCAGGTACCTCATAATGCCAGAAGACTGTGACCATTACTCTTGAAAATGGAGGATTTCTATTTTCTTAGGCATGATTGGCCATTTGGATGTCCCTATTTTTGCTCACTCTTTTCTGTATCAGCTCTAACAATCCTCCATTATCATTGCCCACACAGGTAGGACATGAAAAGATCTGCACTCCCCAGTAGCTAGCTAGCAAAAGTAAGGTGAAACCCTAACACAATGCATTTAACATCTGCTGTGTGGGTGTCTCTTCACACAGGAGTTGGCAAGCCACTTCAAGGGCAGGTATTCCAGCTTACAGAACAAAATTGTTTCAACATGAGAAACATCCTACTCTGTTATTCAGTCTGGTAGGCAAAAGTAACCAAACTGTCCATGATTTGAACAGTTCCACAGCTTCAAATTTCATGAATGCAGTAGTTAAAAAAGAATTAAATCCTCTGAGCTTCAGCCACAGTTGAGACACCAGAATAAGGCAACTCTTCATACACAATCAGGCAGACAGGCTCTGAAGAAGTTTCCATGACCTTCACTACAACCTTTTCCTCCCCTGACTTTCTTTTGTGTTACAAACTGTTGGAAACTGCAGTGTCCTGCAGGATTCATTTTCTTTAGTTGGTCTGCGATGCTGCCATGGCAGGTGTCGTCCATAGGACGGAACAATTGGGTTTCTGCTTCCAGAATGCTATGAGAATGGAAAGGAGAATTCTGACCCTCTTCTACCCCTTCCAAACCCTTTTTTAGACTCACTGAAATCTCAGAGCATTGCAGCAGTATCACTTGGGCAGCCCCTCAGAAAGGCTGGGTGCACTGAGAATTGACTGTGCTACTGACCAATACTTAATTCCACCCATGTTTCCATATTTGTTTAGCTTTTTAGCATTAAGATCTTCCTTAAGTAGATGCTTTCAGTCCCAGATACAAAAAACAAGCAGTAAGACCACAGGTATCAGCAAAGTAGTTGTCAGTGTTAAGTGGATGGAATATATTTGGGGTGCATTAAAGGGCATTTCAGCTTATATGACAGAAAATGATGCCTCAGGACAATATCTTTCATGAAAATTCATTAGCATAGAAATAAGTTTTGGTAAACTCCTAGAAAATGCAAAGCAGACCCAGACTGCAGACTGATAGGTGTGATGTGAAACATGGTCTTCTGGCAAGATAATGTTCATCTAGTTATTTTATTTAGTAACTGAGCCATTATGTAATTTGAAATCCTACAACAAGCACCAAATGTAAAAGAATTCCTTGTTTTGCTTGTCACTGAAATATGCTGTTAATCGGATATATGGTTATATATAAAATCCTTGGAATTATAGAAGACTCAAATGGCTTATTCATAATGGAAATTTTGAACTTGTGGCATTAAATCTGAAGGAAACAATTTCTCTCAAAACAATGCAAAACCCTTCAAATAAGATTTGAGTAAACATTCATCTTGGGTTACACAGGAATAAAAAATTTGAGATTTTGGGATTTGTGATGTAAAAAAATACCATGAAATGCTAAAAACCAAAGTATTCCTCCACCCACTTACATATGCACATATGCATGTTCATTTATTTCAAATGTGCCATTATTTTCAAATAGTTTTGCTCCATCCTGACTCAAGAATTGGCCATTTTGCTAACATAGAACTTTCCATGCTGTTCTTAAAACACAAAGTCAGTGCAGGACATTTGCCAATGTTATAGATGATCAAAGTCACTGGGTGCTCCATCAACACACAAACATTTCATTACATAAGAGTCACTATAGTTTGATCCAGACCCACTGAACTCAAAGGAAGTTTTTTATTAATGACAACCATTTTTTATTAAAACAGAGGGTTTAGACAAGCTTTCAAATAAAACACAGTTACATGCTGCTGTGTTCAGCTCAGGAATCATTTAGAGACTTGCTGCAGCATGGCCCCATAGCCCATTTTTACATGAATCAAAAGGGAATTCACCAAGACCTAACCATTTTGGTGTTTTAATATTATAGACCAAAATCGTTTTATACAATGTCTAAGGAATACTATTCTTTTCTAATTGTGTTCCAGGAAGAAAACATGACGCCTTTAGGTGTTACAGACACAAGACAAAGAGATGTTTCTTCAGCATTAACGTAAGAATAGTAATAATCTACTGTCATTAGCCTGCACTAGGACAGTGTGGTTTAATCCCAGCCAGCAACCAAGAACCATGCAGCTGCTCACACACTCCCCCACCAATGGGCTGGGGGAAAGAACTGGAAAGGTAAAAAATAGAAAAACTCATGGGTTGAGATAAAGACAGTTTAATAGAGAAAGCAAAGGCCACACGAAAGAAAGGAAAGCCAAGAAGTTAATTCACTGCTTCCCACAGACAGGAGGTGTTCAGCATCTCCAGGAGAGCAGGGCCCCATCACACGTAACGATTCCTTGGGAAGACAAATGCCATCACTCCAGATGTCCCTCCTTCCTCCTTCTTCCTCCCACCTTATATACTGAGCATGATGTCCTATGGTATGGAATATCCCTTTGGTCAGGTTGGGTCACCTGTCCCAGCTGTGTCTCCTCCCAAGCTCCCATGCACCCCCAACTTCCTTGCCAGTGCGGCAGTGCAAAAAGCAGTAAGGGCCTTGTCTCTGTGTAAGCTCTGCTCAGCAATAGCAAAAACATCTCTGAATTATCAACCCTGTATTCTACACAAATCCTAAAAACAGTCCCATACTAGCCACTTGGAATAAAGCTAACTTCAGCCCAAAACAGCAAAACAGGTTACTTATAGCTTGGCAAAACTTCCTTCTTATCATGCAAAAAAGTACATTTTAGTAGTCTTTACCAATGAATAACACATGCTTCCATTATGTATTTTTATTACAAACTTATATTTCTATTAGAGCCTTTCCTGTCTGTTGGCTTCACCTCATAATGAACCTGCTCCTACTGCTTAATTCAGTGTATGTCACTGACTTCAACTGAAAACCTATTGTACAGTGGTGAGATCCCATTCCAGAGCTGAAGATGCTATGGACTGCTGTTTGTTATACAAGATACAGTAAAATGGATAATTGGCTAAGAGGAGCAAATCAATGAGAAGCTCTGGTTCAGGCACAAAAATCTTTATAATCAGTAGTGATGGGAAGCAAATTCAGAAAAAAAGAACATGGCACTGAATCTGAGTTCACTAAAATTGCTTGAGTATGGCAGGAGCTTTTCTAAATTTACAGGACTGTCACAGTTCATTGCTTATGAAACTCATATTGGGCTTTTTAGTCAGTCCTCAGCATAAGCTAATGGGCTTTAGTCCTTTTCTCTGACTCTCATACTTTACGGATGTGTGAGTTTATTGCATTTGCAAGCAAAATCTAAACAGTTACAAAAAAAAAAAAAAGAAATATCAAGCCAAAAATAAGAGCTGGGGAGGAAAAAAGCTGCAAATGATCAGCATTGCTTAGCCATCATTCCCCTCGACTTCACTTAACAGCAGATGAAGGATGTGCACTGGAACACATGCTCACCCGCACACAGGGGCTCTCCATCCTATTCCCAGCATGTGGGAGAAGGCAAGCACACCTGAGGGTGCACCTCTGCCCCTCTGGCATTTTGGATAGCATGCTCAGCTCTCCATAGAATCACAGAATCACAGAATAGTTTGGGTTGGAAGGGACCTCAAAGCTCATCTAGTTCCACCCCTTGCCATGGGCTGGGACACCTTCCACGAGCCCAGGTCACTGCAAACCCTGTGCAACCTGGCCTGGAACACCTGCAGGGATGGGAAGTGTTCCTGTTCACAAGCAGGGCTACATTTCTCACAAAAGCCCCACGTGGGAAGCACCCTTCCTGAGAAGACAGTGTGCCCAGACAGCTAAGGGTCAGCCAATAAAGGCTGGAGAAACACTGAAAAGGGGCTGCAAAAGCATATGCAGCTGTGCAGATGTACCAGACAATGTCTGAATGTCCATATACAGCTCCATTCTATTTCATTGCCCTCTCATTCATAAGTCTGAATTTCTTAACAGCACAGGCAACTTAGAATATTTTTTATTGAAATCTTTCTTGGTTTGTTTAAAATCAACGCTCTATTTGTTAACAAGATAAAGTATTTTTCTACTACTCTTTCTTGAATGCTATTTCCACCCTGGTCTTGTCTCATTCAGCACAATGAAAAAGAACTGGAAAATTACATACTTAACCATTATTTATTTTACAAAACTTATTGACCTGATTTCATGTCTAGTTTCCTCTGTTTGCTGTGAAATGAGCCTGAAATAGTTTTTTTAAGTCTTTATTTCAGCCAGTAATGGAAAAATATTGTCTTAACAGATCTTGACTGCAGGAAGAAAGCACATTTATGACTCAAAGCCAGTAGCAGCCATCCCTCTGCCCCACCTCTGGGTCTCTCTCTCCAGCCTCTCCTGAACAGCACAACTATTGGGATGCAAATATCAGGCCCTGACACAGATATTTTTTTCACCATTTTCCATTTCAAAAATTTGAGATTTTGTTAATAAGTCAAAACATTGGGAAGTGTAATCAAACGCTGTAACACTGGTCAAAATTTACATAAAACTGAGCGCTATTCTACGTGCCATGCAAAATCAATTAAACCAGGATTACAAGGAATTCAGATCCCTGCAGCCTTTATGCCATGTGGTGCTAGATGTAGTGTCACTTATCATCAGGACAAAGAAGAGAAGCCTGAGGGGAGAACTCTTTGGGATCTGCAGCTTCTTCACAAGGGGCAGCTGAGGGGCAGCACCAATCTCTGCTCTCTGTGACCAGCGACAGGACCCAAAGGAGTGGCCTGAAGCTGTGTCAGGGGAGGTTTAGGCTGGATATTAGAAAAAGGTTCTTCCCTAGAGGGTGTTTGGGCACTGGAACAGCTCCCCAGGGCAGTGGTCACAGCCCCAAGCCTGACAGAGGTCAAGGAGTGTTTGGACACTGCTCTCAGGCGCATGTTGGGATTGTTGGGGTGTCCATGCATGGTCAGGAGTTAGATTCCATGACCTATGTGAACTCCTTTCAGCTCAGGATGTTCTATGATTCTGTCAAAATACTGAAGGGTTAAGCAGGTCTCATTTTAACATGAAAAAATGCATCGGATACCTATTTTTTGTCTTCTCCTCAACCTTCTGTATCTGTCTTATTATAAGTACACTGCTGGGTAATCACAAGTTGATGGATGTCATCTACTGTAAGTTTGTCAAAACCATGAGCCAGATTTTTTGTAAGTCATTGGTTTCCTACTGACTTTAGGGAAGATAGGTGAGCTTGGCATCAGCACAAGGCAAGGGTTCCTATAGGCACTATGACCTTGATGTGAGCACAGGTGAAAGCACAGGCACACAAAACCTGTCAAAACAATGGTTACTTACTGACAGGCTCCTGACATGATATTTAGGCACCTAATTAAGACTCCTCATTTACAAAAGTGCTCAGCAGGCAGCAGACTCTGAGTCAGCTGAAGTTCAACTTCACACTCCTATCTTTAATCTGAATTCAGCCATACACAATCTGATTGTGCTAATAAATACAATAAATTGTTTTTAATGAGAGGGCTGGAAGGATGCTGCAATTAATCACAAGATCTGTGCAAAGCAGAAGGTACTACTGTGAAGTCCCTGGAGCAGAGCAGCAGCCAGGACTTGCCTAACCCAAACACAATATATAAGTAAGCACAGAAACAGAACAACTGGAGGAAAAATGTATCTAAAACTCATTTCACAATTGTTAGAATTTATTTCAGACCTCCTTCATAACTGGGACATGAATACATTTTCTTTTTAAAAATTCATCCCCTGATAACATATAATTTCCCCCTTAAGAGATTCAAACAAAACCCAAAGCAAGCAAAACCCCACAACATACTACTCAACATTATGTGACAAGAAGAACCTTAAGACCACAGGACCTATTTCCTCCTCCCTGTCGGGAATTTGTGGGCACTGACTGTCCTGCTCAGTTTTACTGAGCATTACACAATTCCAAGCACTGCTTTTTTGGATCACTTAATGGATTAAAATCTGTCAGACCTTAGCAAAAAAAAATTCAAAAAAGAAGAAAAGAGAAAACAAAGAAAAGGAAAGAAGTGTCAAGTGACACATTAGAAGCTCTGTATTGTTGCTAAGTACTTACAGCAGGTTCACCTTGACAGTCTGTCACAACATAATGGGATGTTCTGTCACAGATGAATCACCTAACACCCTTTGTACAAAGGAGAAGCACTGAATTCGAAGTAAAGTGACAAGCCATGATTTGCCTCAATCCTCCCAAACATGCTGAGGTGGAATGCAGAAGAAAAAGCCAAGAAGGAAGAGATGAAAGTTTAAGGCAACAACGCAGTGTTTCAAGACAGCACGTGTTTTTCTCTGCTGTGCTTGATGGACATGGCATGACTAAATGGCTAAATATGAGGTTAATTAAAAGCAAACAGTTCATTTTTTAAAAGTGTATTATTGACCAAAAATATTATTTTCTCAGGAGCTTGTTACATGAGCATTATTGACTTGATTGAGCATTATTAGCATGTCAATCACTTCCAGGCTATTTTTCTAACCTTATGCATGTTGTTTTATTGCAACATATACAGATAGAAAAGTAGATACACAGAGTAAAGAGCACTGGAATTCATAATCCCTACCAACAATATCTGTTTTGTAGTATCTGGGGCCTCAAGGAGGCTATAGGAGGCCTTTTTCCACTGGAGCAAACACAGGAATTGGATAATCATCTCTTTTAGCATTGTTGGTTTGCTCCCCTGACCTCCTGTAGCCAGGGCTGTTCAGTCCCCAAGCCCAAAGACAATCTCTCAAGACATGCTCCACACCACAGCTGCATGGCCCAGTGTTAATTTAGAGAGAGCACAGAAATCACAGTGGCTGTATGCTATGGAGAAGGCTAGAGAGGGAATGAAAGCCAACTCCACAGAGCTACAGCAACAAAAATACCAGCACTGACAAAGCAGGTGACAAATGCACAGAAGAGCTCCTGCACTCCAGCTATCCTGTAAGTCACCAAGAGATGAAGGGGCTGATTGCTGGCGAGAACAGGCTGAAAGAATTGGGGTAAAGAAGTATCATCAGGGACCCCAGCTGTTCCCATTACCTTCCTAGGTAGGATATGCGAACCCCAAAAGTATGTGAACCCCAAAGTATGCGAACCCCAAGTATGCGAACCCCAAAATAGCCTCTTTTCTGTGTACAGTGCAAATTAATGCTGATAATGGTGACACTGTACAAAACATATTTTCATTATTTATTATCTGGAAGACAAGATGGTAGCAAATGTCTGCATGGCAGGACAAGTCCTGAGTCAGTTTCCAGGGCTGCCTGAACATTTTTCCCATTCAAAAGACATTAACACAGTTGTTCCTTTTCATTTTTACTGAAGGAAATGAACTGTATTTGTGTTCTTTTCTTGAGGCAGTCAAAATATCACTGTCAAATTCAAAGTACTGTGAAAAGCTAAAACACTGAAAAGCATAAGCCAAGCAAAGGCTTTTTTGTAAAGCGACACCCACCCATTAGAATGCCTCTTGGGCATTCACAGGCTCCAGCAAAAAAAAAAAAATAAAAAAATAAAGGAGATGCAAAAGACTGTTTTCAATTTCAACATTTCTTTGTCTTCTGTCTGTCGTGAAAAGTACTAAACCACAGCAAGCTGACAGTTCCTTGAAACTCAGCATCACGTGGGACAGTAAATAAAGAAATAAAACAAATTATTTCCTTTTATAAAAACATCTAACCATGAGATTTGTCAAACCACCACCATGGCCACGAGGCTCTTATTTCCCTTTGGCCCTGCATTAAACTCGAGCACAAGTGCTATGAGGAGAGGCTGAGGGATTTGGGATTGTTTAGCCTGGAGAAGAGGAGGCTCAGGGGAGACCTTATCACCCTCTACAGCTCCCTGAAAGGAGGTTGGAGTCAGGTGGGGATTGGTCTCTTCTCCCAGGCAACCAGCAGGAGGACAAGAGGGCACAGACTCAAGCTCTGCCAGGGGAGGTTTAGGTTGGATATTAGGAAGAGACTTTTTACAGAGAGAGTGATCAGGCATTGGAATGTGCTGCCCGGGGAGGTGGTGGATTCACCATCCCTGGAGGTTTTCAAGATGAGACTGGATGCGGCACTTAGTGCCACCTGGTTGATTCTATGGTTAAGTTCAACCATCCTGTACAACTCCACTAGTTACTTGTGTCATGAAGTAAAACTTAAAATACTCATTTTTTTAGCTCTTTTTTCCCCCAGATATTGGTACAAGCAAGGTTAGATCTGTTCTTAAAAAACAAAGCTGAAATATAAGAGGATCCTGAAAAAAAGAATCCTACAAATTAGCACTCTACAAGAAAATGATAAAATTGTTACCTGAAACTTTGACTTCAACAGGTTTCTATCAGCAAGTCCCCATCAAACCTCTTAACTCAATTGGCTGGATTAGTCAAAATAGACCTGTAATCCAAACAATTTGTTTTTTCATTCCAATTTAAGGAACTTTCTACAGGTAGTTTCCTGGCCCAGTAGGCAGCTGGAGACTGCTTCCATCATAAACCCAGTACATCCCATGCTACAAATATGTCTGAACTACAGAGGTTTGGGATTGCTTTAAAAATGGGGGGT
>NW_008654519.1:0-1791 GCF_000695815.1 Acanthisitta chloris
ATCCCCACCCTGCACCTCTGGGACCCCTCCAAGTGCCCCCTATACCCCCATACTGCACCCCTACAACCTCACAGCCCCTGTATCCCCACCCTGCACCTCTGGGACCCCATTGTCCCTGTATACACCCTGCACTCCTGGGACCCCTCCTAGTGCCCCCTGTACCCCCACTCTGCACTCCTGGAACTCCACTGTCCCTGTATCCCCTGTACCCACACGCTGCACCCCTGGCACCACTCATACTCCTAGCCAGGGCTGCAGCTCAGAGACCTCCTGGCACACACCCATCCCTGTGGCCCCTCCAGCCCTCACCTGCCAGTGATGGAACTCGGGTGCTGGTGGGTCACATGGACTCCACGTGCTGTGATGGAGAAATGCAGTCCAAGAGCTTTTCCCGTGCCCCTGCCCAGGCTGCAGTGCTTGCAGGGGAGCAGCCCCGAGCTGCCCTTGGCTGTGGCCCATGACACATAAAATTGGGTTTGAAGCCCAAAATCATCTCCTGTCTCAAAGGGCACTTGGACTGTAACCCCAGTTCCTGCACCCCAGCTCTCCCAGCTGCCTGCCACAGGCTAGTTTCTCTGGGAAGTACTTGTCATGGAGACTGGAGACTTTCATGCGCTTCAAGCGCATTTTCCTGAGAGAAGGGAGGGCTCCCAGCCCTTCCCTGGAAGGCAGTGCAGCCATGGGGAGATGCTCCTCTGAGTTTTCACCTTTTCCTTTGGGGCAGACAGGTGCAGCCAAAGCCAAGACAGGGAAACCCAGGAAAATCCTTTCCACTGACTCAGGCAAGAGGAAAAGGTTTTCCTGCTATTAAAAAGCAAAGTGTTGGTGAACATCCCCCACAGCTCCAGCTCAGGGTCAAGAAGTCAGGAGCCAGTGCTGCAATGCTGGCACAGGTTGGTGTGAGGGGACGGGTCAGCCAGTGGGACAGGCACAGTTGAGCCTCCCCTGCCTCCAGTGCCCAGTGGGCAAGGGGAGAATCCACAGCACCCATGCCAGCACCCAAGTATGGGCATGCTTGAGGTCAGACAGCAGCCTTGGTTGACTTGAAACCATTCCAACCCAACCACGTGTGCCCAACCCAACCACACATTAAGCCCAAACATTTATTTTTTGAAATTAAACACATCCATAGGTTGCTGTTGGTAGGTCCTTCCCTGCTACAATTCGGAAGCACAGCCCCACTCCCCACTTTCCTGTTACCACCAGCGCCGCAAACCCTTTCTCTCTTCCCAAAGCACAGTCTCGAATGTTTTTGGGGGGTTCTGAGTTTGCAGGAGGCCATCCAGGGTCCTCAGGAGTATTAGCCACGTGGGAGTGATCGTCTTCTCCTCAAACTCTTAATTTCTGTGTCCAAAATGAACAGCTTCAGTCACCTTCAGCCTCCCGGATCAACTTCACCTCAGCCTGCAGCCAAGCAAGTCCAAAGGGCCTCCTGACACCAAGGGAGCTCTGCGGTCCGGCGCCCCTGTTCGGCCAAATCACTTTACCAGCAATACCCTCAGGGCTGCAGCTGGAAAACAGCATTAAATCCCAGCCTGCTCAGACGTCACCACCTCTCTACAGCATGCTGGGGGCTGGCTGGCAGAGAAAGGCTGCGAGCTGGAGCCTTGTGCTCAGCTAGAGTTTTGGGGGTTTTGATTATGGATTATTTTTTCCCATTGTTTCTGGTTACAGGGGCCATTCCCGGGCACTGTGGCTGCTCTGCAAACACAGACGCACCCAGGTAATAGGGAAGGAGTAAGGAAGGTTGCAAAAGCAGCACAGCCCAGGGAAGTCCCTGGAGCAACATCC
>NW_008654519.1:1892-3808 GCF_000695815.1 Acanthisitta chloris
CCACGCGCCAGCAGCTGATGTGAAAGGATCGAGTTGCACACGGGCTGGGCCAGCTCCCCGGGAGCTGAAGGTCACCTCATACCCGGCCACTGCCACAGGAGAAAAGGGGTCTGCTCCCACCTGCTCGGGTTGGGAGGTTCAGGGCTGGCTGTACCTGCTGCCTCCGGGAAGGTGAGGGGCAGCACTGGGGGGCACGAGTACCCGGTCACTGCCGAGCAGGGGTGCACAGGGAGAAAAGCAGGAGGGCTTTGAGCACAGAAAGCAGACAGGACTGGGTGACAAAAAGACTTGTTGGAAAAGGGACTCACTTTGACTCACCCCGAAAAAAACCTAACGGCCAGAAATTGTTATTCCTGAGTGCAGGGAAGCAGAAACATGCAAATAATCCAGTCTGAGCTGCAAACCTGGGGGCAGGCAGTAAGTGGCGATGAAGAAGGCACACGTTCTTCCTCTTGGGCATCACCCACAAAAAAACAGGCACCACCAAACCACCCTTGCCCTGACCCCACGGAGCAGTGGTGCCCCGGTGTGGTCAGTGGGGTGGGGATTCTGCCTCAGTGTCACTCTTTGTCCTCCCGCAGCACCTGGGGCCCCCGTGCCCATGCAGACGCTGCTGGAGCTGGGGCAGGCGCTGTGCCCGGTGCTGCCACCACCCACCACGACAAAGCCGCTTTGTGCAGGGCCAGCCGGGCACGTCCCCAGCCTCCTCCCCACTCCGTGACCCCAGTCTCCCCCCTGTGCTGCCTGTCCTCCCACAGGCCAGGGAGGAAGGCAGAGCCACACTAAGACAGGGCACAAGCCCAGACACCCCAGCACCTCCTCATCATCCTCCCACCACCATCTCCTTCACCCCCAGCTCCTTTGTCTTCCCCACAGCCTCCCAGTGGGTCCCATCCCCCCAAACCTCCCACCCCACTGGGACTGATCCTTCCCTGGGGTGGGAACAGGGCAGCCCAGGCTCTCTGGGGAGGCTGAGCCCCACTGTCCCCAAGAAGTACATCACCCTGGTAGGTCTCCCAGCCCATTTATTCACTCAGCAGCCATCACATCCAGTTGGCAAGAGAACCACGGCCCAGGCAGCTGTGAATCATCGCAGCACTCCACAGGGTGAGCAATGTGTGGGGCTGTGCGATTCTCTGTGCCATTTCCAGTCCTAAAATAACCCCTGGAGGCACCAACCTCCTTGCAGAGAGGCTTTCGAATCGCAGCCTTCAGTTAAAAGATTCCATTACCAGGTCCAAGTGGTTAAGAAATCCTTTCCTGATCATACCCCCAATATTCCCCCTCCCCAAAAAGCTCCCAAGCAGTTAGAGCAGAAATTCAATGAGCAGCAAGCAAGAGCTGGATGAGAGGAAAGAGTCAATGTGCAGCAGGTGATGCCTTGCAGCTGAGGGGCAGGTCCCAAGACTTCTTTTGCCAGGTGATATTTTTCTGTCCCTTCATTCCTGCCTCGTTTCCATGAGAGCCTCAAGGTGGCTTCTGTCCATAGCAAGTCAGACAGTGACCAAATTTCAAAGAAAAGGGCAGCACCGCTGCAGCTCACTGAGGGTCACAGCTCCCAGGCCCTGGGGGGAGCAACAAAGCTGCTTCCTGGGGGAAAATTCCGACTGCCCAACAGGCAGAGCCCAAGGACCCCTGAGGATCACCCTGCCTGGGGATCCCTGCTCCCTCTGGGGCAGGCTGCAGCCTGTGCCTCAGTGTCCCCACAGGGAGCGGCACTAAAGACACAGGGAGCTCAGGAATTGATGACATGGTCCCTTCCCATCCGCCTCCCACCCTTCCCTGCCAGCTGCCCTCCGCTGGGGTGGGTGAGGAGCCCTCTCTGTGCCCCAGCAGGGCCCAAGACCCTGTGCTCACCTTCAGGGGCTCTCTGCCAGGCTGGGGGCTGAGCAGGTGCCCGTGCTGGGCTTGGCGAG
>NW_008654520.1:0-822 GCF_000695815.1 Acanthisitta chloris
TCCCTCCCAACCTATCTGATTCTGTGAATCTTGCTCTTTATTTTTTATTCTTTCTGATTTCTGCAACAGTGCCCAGCACTGTAAGTAATAACATCAGGCTCCACTTCAGCTCGTTTCATCCAAAGCCCATGAAACAGCTCCTTGCAGCACAGGAATCCTACCCCAGAGCTTTGCTGCTGTTAAAAATACCATCAAGTCTAAGCTTTTTCCACTTTGTAAATGTGGAAACTCCTCATATTGTTCCTGCCTGCCCTGGGTGACTCATGCCCTGCTGGCGTCACACTGCTGCAGCAGTGAGTGCTGGAGTCAGTGCAGGCAGCACAGCTGCATCCCTGTCCCCCCTGGCTGGCAGCTGTCTGCTCCTGCACAGCACAGTCACTGCCACCAGAGAATCATTGGGCTTCAGGGGCTGGAATGGAGCTCAAAAAGCCAACCAAACCCTGGGCTGCATCCACAGGAGTGTGGCAGCAGGTCAAGGGAGGTGATTCTGCCCCTCCTGCACACAGCTCTTGGGGCCTCAGCGTGAGAAGGACATGGAAGTGTTGGAGCAAGTGCAGAGGAGGCCACGAAGTTGCTCAGAGGATTGGAGCATCTCCCCTGTGAGGACAGGCTGGGGGAGTTGGGGCTGTTGAGCCTGGAGAAGAGAAGGTTGTGTGGAGACCTCAGAGCATCTTCCAGGAGCTGAAGGGGCTTAAGGGAAGCTGCAGAGGGACTCTGTGTTAGGAGCTGCAGTGACAGGACCAGGGATAATGGGTTCAAGTTGAAGGAAGGCAAATTTAGGCTAGATTTTAGGCAGAAGTTTTCCCTGTGAGGCTAGTGAAA
>NW_008654520.1:858-7516 GCF_000695815.1 Acanthisitta chloris
TGGCAGTGTTCACAGCCAGGTTGGCTGAGCCTTGAGCAACCTGCTCTGGTGGGAGGTGTCCCTGCCCAGGGCAGGGGTTGGGGCTGGGGGATCTCTAAGCTCCATTCCAACTCCTAAAATTCTATGGTTCTCTGATCTCTAAAGTCTATCCCCACCCCTTAACATATACTATGATATGATGTGGTCCTCCCCCAGGCTCTGAGATGGCCGGAAAAGTCTTATAGCAGGAGATCATAGAATCATTTGACTTGATGATCTTAAAGGTCTCCTCCAACCTTGAAGATTCTATGATTTAGGTGGAAAAGACCTCCAAGATCATTGAGTCCAACCTGTGACCCATCACCACTTTGTCAAATAGACCAGAGCACTGAGTGCCATGTCCAGTTTTCCCTTGAACACCTCCGGGATGGTGACTCCACCACCTCCTTGGAATGATTCCTGAATTTGCATGTCATCCCCTGGGTGTGAAGGGGAGCAGCACTGCTACGGAAAGGCATCTCAGCAGCTTCTCTACAGTATTTCATCCTCATCCCTCAGGTGCTTCTGAGTGACCTACACACACAATCCAATTACTGGAGCTTTACTAGGAGAGCAGATTGTATTAGCAGCTAAACAAACCAGATCAGGTTATAGATTTCTGTGCAGCTTTATTTGCTCCCTACCACCACAGGGATGTGTGGAAATGGGCAGATCTATAACACCTATGGCATTTGCCAGCCAGGGAGAGCTCGTGAAAGCCACACATGTCTGAAGTGTCAACATTTGGATCTGGGGACTGATGAGGAGTCGGAGGTGAAGGACACACACAGAGCTTGTCTTTCCCTCTGACTGGACAGGCAGGAAATAGCATTTTCCAAGCTTCCCAGCTGTCTGTGGATGATGAATGGCAGTTTGTTCCCATCTAGCCCAGCTTCAGCTGGCCTGAATGTATCCTATTTCCAAGTGCCCTGGGATTAGTTCAAGTTGCTCCAGACTTCAGTGTGCTGACGTTGGAGGAGATAAACAGGAGTAATTTGCTGATTCACCATAACAATTTCCATAAAATGTGAGTCAGGGTTTTCTTCCTTCATGTGAGGCTGAAATTAGGTTAGCATGCTTTGCTGAGCCCTGTGCTGTACTATGTGTGTTCCGAGCAGCATCGAATGTTCCTGTGGGGTATTTTTGGAACTATAACCATATCTATGAGGCCACAACTTCTCCTGTTTCCCTTGGCTTTCCAGTCAACTGATTCACCACTCTGTGCCTTGAGTTAGATGATGCTTCTTCACTCCATTATATAGTCAGGATACCAAGTGGGTTTTCTGCAGCCTCTCACCTATTGGACTGTTAAACCTCTATTTAAATTCTACACATGCATGAGCTTCTCCAAACCTGGACATGTGGAGCAAAGTTCAACAGGATGGAGAGATGTGCAGAGCAGAACCAACTGAGATTTAATCAATGCAAGTGCAGGTCCTGCCCCTGGGGAGGGATAACCCCAAGCACCAGCTCAGGTTGGCGCTGACCTGCTGGAGGGCAGCTCTGTGGGAAGGGCCTCACTGAGCACTGAACAGATTGCCCAAAGAGATCATGGATTCTCTCTCACTGGAGGTGTTCCAGACCCATCTGGACACAACCCTGAGCCATGTGCTCTGGGATGGGACCAATGACCCACTGTGGTCCCTTCCAGTGGAACTGATTCTGTGATTCTGTGAAGAATCATGGCAGGAAATTTGGAACTAGATGATCTTCAAAGTCTCTTGCAACCCAAACCATTCTATGATTCATGTTCCAGGATCCACCTCAAATTCATAGAATCATAGAATCATCAAGGTTGGAGGAGACTTTTAAGGTCGTCAAGTCCAACCATTAACCTGTCACTGCTGGAACCCCTAAACCAGATCTTCCAGCACCAGGTCCAGACATCTCTTAAACACTTCAATTAATCAATTCCAGAGTAGGGAAGACTCCTCTTTCCTCAGATTGCTCATTCATCTTGGAGAAGTGTCTCCTTGGCACCCCCTGCACGTGCATTATCCCTCACAGCATGTCCATCACTGCATCAACAAACCTTCCTCTCCTCATGGCTCTGACTGCCTTTCTAGTTTCACCCAGTTAAATTGAAGTAGTTACTGTAGAAAATTATATCAGCATTTAAATAGATTTCCTGAGGAAATGTTTTAATTGACATTTTTTATAGCTTATTTTGCGCTTTTAAACTTTTTTTCTCTCTGGTCAAAGGGCAAGAAATTATTTCATACAGAGCAGCACAGGAAAAGAGCTAATTCTGACTAATCTCAGGGGTTTGATTGCTTTGATTCATTTTCATTCCGTGCTCCAATGGCAGAAGAAAAAGTGAATTTCATTCTGTCTTCAGAGTGCTTCTGTGGATGGATCAGAACATTCTCCACTTCTAGGTTCAGGCAAGGCAAAAACTTAACAGGTCTTTTAATATTTCAGAGTAAAAATCCATAAAAGGGAGTAGGAACTATAAATCTCCTGACCTCAATGGACTCCTTTGACTTTCTTTAAGAGAAGTTTACACAGCAAGTAGCTCTCAGTACTTAATTGAGATCTGATTTTCCCACTGTGGCTCCTAAATGGACTATAAATTCCTTCCAAAACCTGGCTGAGTGCTCACTGCAAGGTGTCTGGCGATGAGAGGAATCCCAGAATCTGTGAGGTTGGAAGGGACCAAAATGGTTCATCTGGTTCTACCTCGCTGCTCAGGCAGGGCCAGCCCGGAGCTAATGGCTCAGGTTGTGTCCAGAGGGTTCTGGAATATCCCCAGTGAGGAGAATCCACAACCTCTCTGAGCAATCTGTTCAGTGCTCAGTGACTGCACAGCAAAGAAGTTCTTCCTTGTGTTTGGGTGGAACTTCCTGGGCAGCAGTTTGTGCTGTTCCCTCTTGTTTTCTTGGGTTTCCCCACTGAGCAGAGTCTGATCATTCTCTTGGCATCTTGCCCTGGTTGAATCTCAGTGGGTTCTGCTCTACCCATCCCTCCAACCTGTCGAGGTTCCTCTGAAGGGCAGCACAGCCCTCTGAGCTCTCACCACTCCTCCCAGAGTTGTATCACCAGGAACCTGCTGAGAAGACAACTCTGTCCCCTCAACCAAGTCATTGAAGAGTAAGTTGAGCCAAACTGGGCCCAGTATGGACCCTGGGGGACACCACTGGTGACAGCCTCCAACTGCACTCTGATGGGTTTATATGAGGTGATATCCTTTGAGACAGAATATGCATCATCAGGGCATGAAATTCTGGAGTTTTGGAAGGAAAACATAGCTCTACCATGGAATTTTCCAAAGGGAAAGGTGGTTTTGTTCCACTTCACTGAGCTGCAGAGCACAGAGCTAAATGCACAGGGTAGCTCAGATCTAAATACAAGTGAGAACTGAGGGTGTGTGGAGCAGGATCTGACCTTTACAGTTCCAAGCTTGGTAATCTTCAACATTTTACAACTGCCTTTATTGCTATCACAGTCTGAACTTGTTCTGCACATCCAAATCCCTGAGAAATTTGATAAAATCAATGGACTCCATGGTTGCTAGGAAGGATTTAGGTGCTGTTATTCCAGCAAAACATGACCTTGCATGAGGTTAGCCTCGGCATACTATGGACCTTGAGCTCTGCATTCATAAACCCCAAGAAAGGGCACAGTTCCAAGCCTCTGTGAAAAACTGGCTGTGCTGCTACGATTTTATTCAGCAAGAAATCAGTGCCTGTGCGTCACTGGTCAAAAGATGACTAAGCTCTGGTTCTAAATGATACAAATGATAAGGATTTACAGCTAGATTATCCCTTTTTTTCCTCCTTTTGAGTAAGACTTTACTTCTTCAGCAAGGAATTAGAGATAAGTCAATCTTTAAACTAGGTGTTTGCTCAAAAGCTTTGCTGGTGAGAAATGTATTTATGGATATATTAATGGTTTCTGGAGTTAGGGCCAAAGCAGGAGGAGGCAGGAAGAGTCCGGGCTTTAGGGGGTGTTTCTTGTACATCAGCAGAGGAGACCAGAGGTTGCCTTTAAAATCCTCATTACCAAACCAGAGTGAGCTGGGTGAGATCCCAGCTGTGCTGAACTCCCAAGTCCCAGCAAGTGGCACTCAGACAGGAGGTCCCAGCTCAGTGGGACTCAGGCAAGAAGTCCCAGGTCAGTGGGACTCAGACAAGAGGTCCCAGGTCAGTAGGACTCAGACAAGAGGTGCCAGCTCAGTGGGACTCAGACAAGAGGTCCCAGGTCAGTGGGACTCAGACAAGAGGTCCTGACTCAGTGAGACTCAAACAAGAGTTCCCAGCTCAGTGGCCCCAAGATGTCTTTGGCCAGATGTCCTTCTCCTTCACCCACTCTCCTGCCCCTTCTGGACCTGAGCATGATGATATCTGGTGTCCCTGGCCTGTCTGTGGCCAGTCCCAGCAGGCTGGTGACATCACAGTGGCACAGATTTCCATCTGCCTCCCTGAAAATGCGCAAAGAGGTAAAGGCACAATTCCAAGAAAGTCCAGCTCTCTCTGCCTGACATTAAATTAGGTTTATCACCCATCAAGCATGAGCTTTTCTCTGTGTGCTCAACACTGGGCCCTTGCCCAGCCATGCTGAGATGCTGCAACCTAGGGATAAAGAGTCAAAAAAGAGAGGAAAATATGTAGTTTTTCCTTCATGATTCACTGTTTTCTAAGTGCAGGAGGACCATTAACTAATTAATTTTCCCAATTAATCACATCCAATGGTTGGGCAAGCTGTGGGCTTCATCCTGGCATGGATCAAGTGTGCAATTCCCATCTTGCTCCTCTCTCTGGCTGTGTGGCCAGGGCCACTGGGATCACTCCAGCTTGGCTGTGGTGGTCCAGGGCCAGAAACTGGAAAATACACTTGTTGGAGCTGAGAATTGGTTTGTGTTTGGAGTTTATGAGGATTTACAAGATACAAATGTCTCATCACCTTTATTTTTCTGGTTTGACAATTAGGGATAGAAATTAATATAATGATAAACTAAGAAATAATCAACAAGGAAAAAAAGTACAAACTATTATAGTGATATAAAGTAATTTAGCTGTTTTTCCCAGCTAGGAATAGAAAAGAATATAAACTCTGGTGGTGTGTGTGACATAAAATGAGTGGGATCTTTAATTGTGAAGTGCTTTGTAATCGCTGCAATTGCTCTGTCATAAACCTGTTCCCAAGAGGAAAGAGACACTGAAGATGTTTTTAAGGGCCCTCAAGAATAACAGTTGGTTTGGGGATTTATCTGTTCACCAAGGGTTGTATTTGCTTGCTGGGGATTCTTTGGGGGAGAAAAGGTTTAAATCCTGCTGTGGTGTAATACCCAAGAGCCAACCTAGACGTACCTGAGTGCTGGAAGGTCAAGTACAGACGTGGCTATTTCAGGTTATTATGTGTCTCCCTATGACAAAATGTAGTTTAAAATCCTTCCATAACCTCTTTTTTGCTCATTGTTCTGAGTCACCATAGTACTAAATCTGCACTTTTAAGAAAAATAATCATAGCTTACCCATTTGGCAGATTTTCTCAGAACAGTTAAGTAAATTATCTAAGTCTAAGCAAACTTAGGCCCTGTCCAGCAGCAAACATAAAGTATTTAGTGTTACAGTGGTGGGAAGTGTCCCTGCCCATGGCAGGGGGTGGGATGAGATGGCCTTTAAGGTCCCTCCGAGCACAAACCATTCCAGGATTCTATAAAATAGAGAGGTCAAAACCACAGACTTCATTCAGGAAGGATCTCAAAACCAAACGAGTTTAGTTCTGACTTTTCTTGGGTTTAATGGTCTGAGAACTGGCTCACCAGAGGCTGAAACCATTTGCCACTGAGTGAGTGGGACCCTCTTTTCCCAGGCTGGCAGCACCTCTAGTTGTACCAGAGAAGGTTCAGGTTGGATCTTAAGAAAAACTTCTTCATGGAAAGGATTGCTAAAGCATTGGGATGGACTACCTAGGGCAGTGGTGGAGTCACCATCCCTGGGGGCATTTAAGAGCCGTGTGGATGTGGCACTTGGGGACATGGTTAGTGGTGGGGGAGCAGTTGGACTTGATGGTCTTAGAAAGGTTTTCCAGCCTAGGATTCTATGGATTTATGATTCTATGACTCCTTTGATTCCATTATTATCATTCTGTGGGTCTGTGCTCCCTACCAGCCTGGACTGTCTGGATGGAGTGATGGCAAAGGGATGAAGGGTGATGACCAGTGTCCATCCCTCCCCTGCCTCCTCTCTCCGTGGGGAGAAGCCACTTTGTAAGGTGCCTGGGAAGGATCCATTGTGCATGAGGAGGTTCAGGTTGGATATTAGGAAAATATTCTTCATGGAAAGGGTTATTAAAGCATTGGAATGGACTACCTAGGGCAGTGGTGGAGTCACTATCCCTGGGGGGATTTAAAAGCCATGTGGATATGACTCTTGGGGACATGGGTTAGTGGTGGAGGAGCAGTTGGACTTGATGGTCTTAGAAAGATTTTCCAGCCTAGGATTCTATGGTTTTATGATTCCATGACTCTATCATTCTGTGGGTCTGTGCCCCCTGCCAGCCTGGAGTGTCTGGATGGAGAGATGAAAAAGGGATGAAGGGTGATAACCAGCATCCATCCCTCCCCTGCCTGCTCTCTCCGTGGGGCGAAGCCGCTCGTCAGGTGTCCGGGGTGTGGGTCGGTTCCCTGCGCGGGGTG
>NW_008654521.1:0-58230 GCF_000695815.1 Acanthisitta chloris
GTCGGTCTGGTTTTGTGTCTGATTTTCAGTGACAAATTCATTTACACTCACAAGAGGAGCTGTTCTGGTAAACGCGTTTCTCGACATGACGTTATTTTGGCGATGAGGTTAGTCGCTGTGCTTAACCTGTGTTGAAAAATGAAGGCTGCTCTTGCCTTTCTGTGTCTGATCAGCTCAGGCCGGTTGCAGTCTTCCCTAGAAATCGCTGTCACTGTGCTTGGGGACAATGATTGGGTGAATCTGCCTTTATTGCTGCAGTAGTTTGCCTATAAAGAAATAACCGCTGATGGCATGAGAAGGATGTTATTTTCTGGTTCTGTGCTGTCTGGCGTTATCTCCCACTCCTAGCTAATCTACTAGGAATGAAACTTCCCAAGTATGCCACTAAATATGGATAAGAGAAGGTAGCTCTGTCCTGAAGGCATGAGAGGGTAGAGGGGGGTCCGTGTAGTGTGGTGTTAACACTAAACGTCTGAAATTGTTATTGCATGCATTTCCTTTTAAATGATGAAATAGTTCATACCGACCCTGAAAGGTGTTGATGGCATATTTTCATAGAATTAACGAGTTGTTCATGAGAGCTCACACACTCTCTTTGTAAACATACAGCAGAGATTTAAGTGGTAATATGATCATGGGCTAGTGGAAGGTGAAACTGCATTTGGATATGAGTGTTTCAGTGACTTTCCATGTTGCTTCAGGGGTAAAAGCATCTTATTCAAATCCATTTATAGAAAGAATTGGTTTCAGTTTAAAAAATCAGTGTACGTAGGATATTCTCAAAAGGAATGATGAGTATTCTGTGAATTCAAGGTGGAGCTGCATACTTGAGATCAACAGCATTGTATATTTATGAAGCTAGGGTATGTGTCTGAATTGTTCATTAGTAACAAAGGCCAAGTTTTTCACATTTGTATACCCGTTCAGCACTGCATAATCTTAGAGTTGGGGAAACAGCTTAGGTTTCATTATAAAATCAGAAAAGAAGGAATGTAGTACGAACAGTCTGGAAACCTATTGCGAAACTGCATTTACAGTGGGCCCATAAATATCAGGGGCCTACATGTAACAGAGCCCAGACTTAATTTAGGGCTTAGGAAAGTGTGTTGGCCCAGCTTTTATCTGTGACTGCTTACTGATTTTGTGGAATTTTGGTATTTTTATCCATAGATTTTTGTGTGTATATTGCATATAATGTCTGTGCATAAATAGAGACATATGTAAAGATGAAGTCTTTCAGAAAGCATTTAAGGGGTGTTCAAGTGTGACATTTCTGTGTCTCGAGTATTTTTATATGATTGTGTATGTATGCATATGTTTATGTATAGCATATATGCACTTGTTTACCTGTGGAAGCACATAGGGATGGTCAAACATTATATTGCTGTGTTTCATGTCTCTCTTCGGTTCTGACTGTTGCAAACTCTGCCTTTATTTTGTGATATTTGGCCTACTGCACATTATTCAGCCTTGGATGCTATTACAGAAATGCCTCAAGACTGCCATTCTGAATTTTGTAGGTGGTTGTTTTGTGGTTGGCTAGCATAACTCTTTGTAGTAAGGATGCGATATGACATCAGCCTAAAAAAAACCAAAGGGGTGGTATCTGTTATGTGATGTTTCTGTAAACATAGGCCTACTGGCCTGGGCTGACACTGACTGAGTGAAACTATTGGTTTTGCATCTCAATCAGGCCAATTTGAAATTTCAGTTTTCCTAAACTTGTGTTCGTTTGCTTATTCTGCTTTCATCTCTGTTGTGTCTGTGTGACTTTGTAAGAGCTAAAAATTGAGTGTTTGTGTTTCAAACTTTCAGAAGGTATAGTTTGTTCAAGTGGGTGAACTTGTGGTTGGGTTTTTGTGTGTGCGTTGTATATATGCTAGTTGTGAAGAGAGCCTGAGATTGAAGATCTGTTTAGTTAAGCTAAGGAGTTTTTAATTCAGACAGAGGAGAAATAAACTACCTGTCATATTTCTGGCAGTAGTGGGTTGTGTGATCTAGCCTGTAGTGAAACTGTGGTCTACTTTCAAGTGAAATTTCATTGTTCGGTAGCATGGGTACAAGTTGGGGAAGATGCTGTTTTACATAGGCTTCATAAAACAGGACAGAGGTTTTGGCTGCAGTTTCTGCAAGCAGAGCAACCTTTGCTGCTAAGCAGGTGGTTGTGTCTTGTACCAGGGAAAAGTTTTGTTTATTTTTTTTTTAAAATTTCTTCGTTTTAGGCTTGTGTCTGCTTCCATCCCTGACTATCTTTTCTGCCTTGTGATGGAAAACATGTAACTTATTTCCAACCCCTCCTCCTCTTCATTTTCCTCTCCAAAGTCTCTTTTGAAGTCTTTAGTCTTTCCTTGATGATTGGAACCTTTTTCCATTCACTCTTACCTGTTTCATTAGGGGTTCTTACATCCACTTGACATGCTGCAGCAGAGATTATCTTGCTTGCCTGCTGCTCTGCTTGTGTAAATCCACACCCATCTGTGAGTCCCTCTCCCAGAGTCTTGTCTCTGTCATCTGCCTACCTGCATCTCTGTTCTTTCTTGCCTGGCATGGATCCATGCGTTCTGCACTCTTCCCATTTCTCTTGCACTAAAGCATTTAATGTTTTTATCCTCCTGTCTAGTACTGTAACAGCAAGCCATTTGCAGTGCATGATTCAGTGCCCTACCTCTACTTTTGCATCAGTTGTTCAGTCTTCATCTTAAATTTGTAAAAAATTAATTTGCATTATAATGGAACAAAGATTCCCGGACTCTGTTAGGATGAAGATCTGGTAGGTTGCATGTTGCAAAGTTTTATTGTGGGCGTCTGCTTTTAAAGCAGGTAAACTGAAAGAAAGGACCTCCCTGTTGTGGTGTTTTCATGTCTTAAATTGCCTCAGAAATGCTGTCATCTTTGAGTGGAAATAAGTATACAGTCATGACCTGGACTTCACTATATCTAGTTTTCTTTGGATGTTTCTTCTTCTGTATAAAACTTGTATCTAGGAGGAATGTGAAGAGATCTTAACTTTTAAGGGAGGGTAGGAGGGACTCTGGAATTTGAGCTCCCACAGGGAGTGCAGTACCTCTGGGCACATCTCTAATATGTGTACACTTTAACTTACCTGAAGAGTTCAGTGTAGTGTGCATTGACTGTCCTTTTGGGTTTCATCATGTGTAATCAATGCAGTGTCCCAGAAGTCTTCAAACTCACTGCACCCCTGTCATCCTAACAGGATGAAAACAAAACTGAGAATTGGTATCACTCTTGAGGCATAGTTTTGTCTATGAAAATATTTACTATATAAAGTTGAAGTTAACTTTTCAAAAAATCTTAATGTGGATCAGATATGACAACAGCAAAATATCCAAATGGTGAGTTTTATCTATAGCTCTTGTTGAGCCACATGCTCAACAATGCCTTAGTGTTTTTTGGTATATAAAACCCATCGTCATAATAAAACCATTATGATAATCCAGCATTATTATCATACTAATTAGCAACTATTTTTAGTTCTGAATAGAGAAATGCTGTTGAATTAGTTTTATCAAGGAAGAAGAAGGCCTTTTGTACATTTGCTGAGGCTGTAGGCAACAAAATAGGCAGTGAAGCATGCAACACCTGATACCATGGTGCCTCTGGCATGCAGGGCTGAAACTGTCATGCCCAGAAATGCTGTAAAGAAAGGGGAATATAGTGCAGCAATTATTCTTACTTTAGAACACTGTTTCTCCCTTGTCCTCATCTATGCAAAGTAAGAACAGATAATGACATCTTATTCCTGTGCAGTATTTCAACGGGCCATCAAGATTGCTTTATTATTCAGATTCATTTTATCAACCTTTTTAGATTCTGATTGACAGCAAAATCTTTCTCTGTAGTTTTGCTCAAAAAAAGAAGGTAATATATGCTGAGTCATGTGTCTGTCTTGGGTAGTTTTATAGGGTGAAGATAATCACACCAAGTGACTGTTACAAAGATGGAATGTGTTACAGCTATGTAATATCTCGATGCTTTTGGGAGATAAAGTTGAGAAGAGGTCTGTGCTCCTGTGGTGTTCAATCCTGTAGTCATAGAAGTCTTGAAACAGGAGAGTGTATTGGCTGAGTGTTGCTGCAAAGGAATCAGTTTGCCTTCTTAGCAGCATGGAGTCATCTTTATGGCACTTCTATGTTGTTACAGGTCTGTAGTTGATAAGTATAGAAAGTTGCTGTTAAGTATAGTAAGTTACTTTTCTACTTATGTACCTAAACCCATTTCTGGAGATAAAGCAACAACAACTCCCTCCCCCAAACACTTCTGGCCCGAAAAATTTCTGGTTTTATTTATTTATTGTATTTTAGGGTTTTTTTTTGTTGTTGTTTTGCTTAGTGTATCTATTTAAAAGATTAGGGTAATGTTTTTGACATGGCAATCACCTTTCATAAACTGAACAAGCAAAAGTTAAAGTAAAATCTTAATGGTGGGTTTGAAGTTACACAAAACTACTGAGTTGTAACATTTGCTGTTATGTAATTGATGTTGCCAGAAGATTCAGAAGACGAGTTCTTTGAGTTCAAGCTTGCCTGTTATTTCAATATGTATTACAGACACGTGTACATCAGTAAGCTTTTGAAGCTGTGTCCTATAAAAATATGTAACTCTTAGAAGTTGTGGATGAGTTTGAGCACAGGTAATAAAATATGTAATAAGTAAGCTGCATAAGCGCATACAGGTGGTCAGCTGTGTGGTTTTAGAATTTACAGAAGGAAAATGGAGATTCATTATAGACCTCTCAGGCTTATGGTTTCAGCTGAAAGGCTGATGGAGTTGCTGTGTACTGAGATGAGTTTGGTACTGGTCTGAGAAGGCTGTAGTCCTTCGTAGCTTCCTAAGCCCTTTAGTTGTGGTTCGGGTGTCACTGGTGAAGCCTGTGGAGCTCGTAAGCAGTGCAAGCCTGAACTTGACAGCAGTCTCAGACATCCAGGAGTCAGGAGTAGATAGGCAGAGCAAAGGACTGGTGCAAATCCAACCCTCATCCAGGCTGGCAATAGAAGAAGACGTGGTGATTCTTGTGCAGGCAGTACTCTTGAGGTGAGGAAAGTCCATTCTGCATATTGACTTTGTGGTTGTGATGTGTTGATAGCTCTGAAACTCCTGTTTCTTTTTGAAAGAAGAGTGAGCTCTTTTCTCCCCCACTGCTTTTGGAATAAAGCCTGAGCTAACTTGGCACCTTCCACAAAGAAAACCAGTGCTACTGTCTGCATCTGCATTTGCATTCCCAAGCAGCAGCTGACCAAAACTTGCAAAACTAGTCACTTTGGATTTGGGTCGAAGTTGGGATAATGCTGGTGATTTCATTCTGCTTCTTGGGAGAAGAAGCCAACCTGTGAGCAGCAGGAGTAACCATGAGGCTGCCTGAAGATTCAGGAAGCAGAGCTGCATGGTTTACATTTTAGAATATGTCTCCAAACATGCTTTTAGGAAAAAAAGGACTCTTTAGTCCCTGCCAAGAATGAATAAGTATTTGGGTTTTTTCTGAAGTATTTCTCAGTGCATGTATTGAAGCAGGCAGTGCTTGGGAAGGATAGAAAGGAGTTAACTCTGAAAACAGGTGAATGAAGAAAAAATAAATTAATGCAAGATGTGAGCTGTGGCTATGAATACTTGGGTCAAGAAATTCTTAAAGATGGTTTTCTCTGCTATCCTCTTCTTTCCTTGTTGTCTATGTTAGTGTTGTCTACCCCCAGTTTGTCTTGATATGTTCTGCTTTGTTGTTCTACTCGTGCTGCAGAAGCAATGTTTGTACCTGGAATTTCCTAGCTTAAGCCCTTGTAATATTATGATTACTCTGCTGCTTCATTGTGCCTTGGTTACGCTGTTCTGCAATACTGCATGTGCTGAACTTCCAACCCATCTTGCTAACTAGATCTGGTTCTTCTAAGATGGATGATTTAGCAGCTCTTGGGACTGTTGTTTTGTGGTTTTGTTTTTTTTTTTCTTTGCAGTAACTGCTGTTTATATAGAAGATCAGAGCAGCCCTCAGGAAACTGCTGCTGCCTCAAACTTGACCTGAAGGAATTGCCTGTAGGCATGATGAGCTCATTAAGTCCTCTTGACAGTTTAATTTCTGGTGCTTTTGAGACATCAGACTAGGAAGGAAATTATTGTTGATATCCTATATATCTTCGCTGTGCTTAAATGTTACAAGCATCTTTGTTGTGATTGTGTGGCAGTGCTTTCTGTGAGATTGATGACATTTGATAGCGTGAGCCTAAATTTCTCTGCAAACCAACATACACAGGCAAACCACAGTGATGAAATAAAATGAACCAGTTATTCAATGTGAGTCAAAATGGAATCAGAAGAGCAGTGAACTTGGCAGCAGCAATCTCTGAGAGCCTTTGCTCTTACACAGTGTGAGAGTTTCAGAGCTGCAAATTTGAAAATATTGTCCAAGGGTGAAGCCGGTGTCCAGCTGGCAAGTTTTTGGGAACAAGTTACTGAATTCACAAAAACATGCTTCTGCCATATCAGGCTAATGCCTTAACAGAAGCACAGAGTGTGCTCAAGTCCACGTTGGGTGTTTGGGTTTTCTCACTAAGAAGCATTTCTGCTGTTGCAGCACAGATTTCATTGCCTCGTGTCACAGCACACAACTGTCATTTTCTGGTTTCGTTTCAGCAACCTTAAGTGAACAGGGAATGTGTTATCCTTAGCTGCCTAGGAAAAATAAGGTTCAGATGAAAAGTGCTCTCAACCTTGGCTTGATCATCTGTCTGACAGTATCAGTGAACTTTTCGTTAGTAATTTGGCATAAATATTAAGACTGGTGAATCAGCTGGAGAGACAGCAGGGGAATTCTTGCCACATTTGTAAAAGGCCAGGCAGAAGACAAGCTAATTATTCTCTACTTTAGAGCAAATGAGGAATTCTAAGGACAGCTATTTTAGAAATGGCAAATATGTGCTTGTAAATTTCTTGTTTCCTTAAAAGTAACAGGTTCTGAGCAATAGTTGTTTTCACACTCCAGTTTTGCTGTTTGTGTGCTTGAAAATGCTGAATGCTGCTGTTTATTCCCTTGTGAACACTGTCAAGAACAAATGTAATTTCTAAAGTCAACTACTGCTTTATTCCATTCCTTTAAAATAAAGTTACTTGTGTGTTCTTCAAGGCAAAAATTTTCTTTCTACTCAAGTCTGCATCAGGCCCCAAATCTCATCTTGATTAGAAGTTATTGTGAGACTGGTTTGGGAAAGTGTTAAAGGATATGCTTATTCTTCATCCATCGGAATGTTGCGCTGAATCTTGACTGTCTCAATTGAAAGCAGTAAATGACATCTCTTGAACTTCAGAAATTTGACTTCTTTTCCACTTTATGCATGTCACAACACATTCCTCATTGCTTAAAATCATATCTGGAACTTCTGATACACAGCAGATTTAGGGATAAGTAAAAATCTTGATTTCTGAGAGCAGGTGACTAGGAGAGTCTTAACCATGTAAGTTTTAGCAGGCATTATATATCGATCACCAGTATCTGTAGAACTGCTAGTATTCTCTGTTAAGTCTGATGTCCCTCAAGCATGATTCTTGACGTTACAGGACTGTTGCCTTGAAGATTCCTTGGATTGCCTCATTGCAAACACTTTGGAGAGTCGTGAAAATGGCATTTGAGAAACAAGGGTCAGGGAAATTTAGTAGCATCCAGCAGTATCACAGTATATGCACTATATTTTTAAGATTATCTGTAAACAACCTGCTTCTAAGAAAATAGGTCATTTTGAGGTGATTTAGGCAGAATGAATGTTGAAGCACAGAGTTCATGCCTTTCTTGTTAACTGGGTATGTATTTATTTTCGATTTTAGGTTGGAGGCAGTAAGCACACAATGAATGAGCACCTCCATGTTGGTAGCCACGGACAAATCCAGGTACAGCAGCTCTGATACTAGTAACAAGAGGACAGTTCTGACAACACAGCCAAATGGACTTACAACTCTAGGCAAGTCTGGATTGCCAGTGGTTCAGGACAGACAGTCAGAGAGTGCTCACAGACGACAAGGGAGCTCCAGCTCTTTGAAATCTACAGATGGAACAGGGAAGGTGAAAGCCTCTGTTATTACACCAGAGCAGGCAATGAAGCAATACATGCAAAAAAGAGGACAGTTCTGACAACACAGCCAAATGGACTTACAACTCTAGGCAAGTCTGGATTGCCAGTGGTTCAGGACAGACAGTCAGAGAGTGCTCACAGACGACAAGGGAGCTCCAGCTCTTTGAAATCTACAGATGGAACAGGGAAGGTGAAAGCCTCTGTTATTACACCAGAGCAGGCAATGAAGCAATACATGCAAAAATTAACAGCTTTTGAGCATCATGAGATTTTTAGCTACCCTGAAATATACTTCTTGGGTCCAAACGCAAAGAAGCGGCAAGGTGTGATCGGTGGGTCAAACAACTGTGGGTATGATGATGACCAAGGGTCTTACATACAAGTACCCCACGATCATATTGCATACAGGTATGAAGTCCTGAAAGTGATAGGGAAAGGAAGCTTTGGGCAGGTGGTGAAGGCCTACGATCACAAGATGCATCAGCACGTGGCATTAAAAATGGTGAGAAACGAAAAACGTTTCCACCGTCAAGCTGCGGAAGAAATTAAGATCCTGGAGCATCTCCGGAAACAAGATAAGGATAACAACATGAATGTTATTCACATGTTGGAAAACTTCACGTTCCGCAGCCATATCTGCATGACGTTTGAGTTGCTGAGCATGAACCTGTACGAGTTGATAAAGAAAAACAAGTTTCAGGGCTTCAGCCTGCCTTTGGTTCGCAAGTTTGCCCACTCGATTTTACAGTGCTTGGATGCTTTGCACAAAAACAGAATCATTCACTGTGACCTTAAGCCTGAGAACATTCTGTTGAAGCAACAGGGTAGGAGTGGTATTAAAGTGATTGATTTTGGCTCAAGTTGTTACGAGCATCAGCGTGTCTACACTTACATTCAGTCACGGTTTTATCGTGCGCCTGAAGTCATCCTTGGTGCTCGTTATGGGATGCCCATAGATATGTGGAGCTTGGGCTGTATCCTGGCAGAGCTTCTGACTGGCTATCCGCTTCTACCGGGAGAAGATGAAGGAGACCAGCTGGCCTGTATGATCGAACTGTTGGGCATGCCTTCTCCAAAACTCTTGGATGCATCCAAGCGAGCCAAAAACTTTGTGAGCTCTAAGGGTTACCCCCGTTACTGCAGCATCACCACCTTGTCTGATGGCTCTGTGGTACTGAACGGTGGGCGCTCCCGGAGGGGAAAGCTACGCGGCCCACCGGAGAGCAGAGAGTGGGGTAACGCCTTGAAGGGGTGCGATGATCCCCTGTTCCTTGACTTCTTAAAACAGTGTTTAGAGTGGGATCCTGCCATCCGTATGACACCCAGCCAGGCTTTGAGGCATCCCTGGCTACGGAGGCGCTTGCCAAAACCTCCGACCGGGGAAAAGGCCCCGGCAAAGAGAATTACTGAGAGCACTGGTGCTATAACGTCGATTTCCAAGTTACCTCCGACTTCAAGCTCAGCTTCCAAACTGAGGACTAATTTGGCACAGATGACAGATGCCAATGGGAATATTCAGCAAAGAACAGTGTTGCCAAAACTCGTTAGCTGAGTTCGAAAAACCCAATGCTGTTAATACGAGAGATACAACGTGGCTGAGCCTTATTTGTATGAAAAATCAGCTCAGACATACATTTTTATTTGCTCAATAAATCTGTATCTTTCAGCACTCATTTTAAATGTAAGAAATGTCGATTTTTGTTTTTATAAAAACACGGGGACAATGCTTTAAGTTTTTATACTTAATTTTTTAAGATGTTTGTCTTCTACAGTGCAATTAGCCTTACTGTAACTAGTGTGACACAGTAATAAACATCAGTGGCAGGCCGCTGGTTACAACATGACTGTCATGCGTTGTGCAGCGTGGTGTCAAAGGTATTCACCTTTCTCTTCCGTGGTTCATACTAGTTTTCACCTGGGGTAAATTTGGAAGACTACCTTTTGGATTTTCTGGGTTTGGTCTTGATTCTGTGAACAGTCACACCTCTGACTGGACTCCAGGGAGAATACTCAAAGAATACAGTTAAGCACCTGTAAAGTTTAGTTTGAAGTGGAGCCATAGCATGTTATATTGTCATTTTCTATGTGGTAGCCCAGAGAAAGTCGTGGTATCACTAGTGATAACATCAGCTCCTATGGAATGCTCTCACTATTCAAAAGTAATGGGCTTTGAGTAAAATGAGGATTTAAATATGATGCAAAAATTAAGAATGCCAGGGCTGAAATGAATCCCTTACCTTGGATGCTGTGTGGTACAGTCTCGGAAAGTGTGGCAGTTTGCCTGTTCTCTGCACTTGAAAGTGACTGATTAGTTGGTGAAGCAAAATGTTCTGGACTTCATTTCACGTCTATAACATTGAGCATTCACATTGAGGTTCTCTTTTTTTTTTTTTTCTTCTGTTGTTTCTTATATGCAGCTTGGTTCCCAGAATCACATAGGCAGAAGTACTCATCCTGTCAGTTTTATACTGTAACTTCCAGACTGTTACGCTACACGGATTTCAAGATCGCATTTATTTCTTCTGACAGTGTTTGTCTGAGTGACTGTGACTTCTCTGGTACATTTACACTTCAGATCAAATCTGCGTGTAGGGGCAAACACTATGTTACTACATGGCTTCCTGCAGAGGATGTATTTCACCTTAGGTGGCTCAACTGCAGAGGGAAAGATCCTCAGTGCAAAGCTTTTCAGTCGGCAGACACCGTCCTAGGTACTTTATAATAAGGGAGAATTATCAAAGAAAAGTTAAGTGCTTGGAATTTGATTTAATCTTTGGCATTTGTAGCTGAAAATTGACTTTGAAAGGACAGTTAGAGCTATGTTTAGATTTGTTCATGTGTGTGTGTGTGCTGATGCTTGGTTTTTATTTTTTACTTTTAACTGTATTCATGGAAGGAAGATGGTCTGTACTGAGGAGTAATATTTAGACCTATGAGAGAAGTATTCACACATTGTAGCATGTTTTCAACAGGAACAGTCTGAAATCTGAGATCAGTATTTTGATACGTATGGTGGCTGTGGGCTGCATAGGTATAAAACATATGAAAAGGGAATTTTAAACAAAGTAGAACACAATCTAGAAGGGTTTGTGGATGTTAGAACAAGACATACTAGAACGGATTGCATTAAACCTCAGTGACTTTACCTTATACAATATATATATGCACAGATTTTACTGAGTTACTTGTACAAATTATGAAAAATACTTAAAGCATGGTCCCCTGAGAGGCCAAGAAAGTTTCCGGTTAAGTTCTCCTTCATAGTCACTAATTTACCACTTACAGCTTAGGTTTTGTTTGTTTGTTGATCTGTTTTTGTTTTTTCTTTTGATTTAATGTAAGACTGGGAGAGGGATCTAATGACAAAATGACAGAATTCTCAGGAAACATATTGCTGAACTTCTTGCCAAAAAGTCAACACCTAAAGAAGCTCCAAAAATAATTTCTGAGTAGAGGATGATGTCTGTTGATTGATAACTGTAAAAATTAGACTGTCAATCAACCATTTTTATTACTTTTTTAAAATAAGAAGATAATGTCCTGCCTCTAGTCAAATTAAATTATTTAGTGTTAAATGTTCACGACTTTATACAATGTGTGTAAGTGCAATATGTAAACATGTATGAAATTATGTTAAAAATTGAATATAATGATACAGCTAAGAAAAGTGGAGTTTATAAATATTCAATATATGATGGTCAGTAAATTCTAAGTCTGGAAAATAGATATTAATTTTCATGTAAAATGAACGCTCATGGCTGTGGGAATACAGTCCTGTGTATTTTTCTACAGTAACTGGGAATCTTTACTTCCTCCACCACCTGCTTGGCTTTCCCACCCCTTTCTACCTTAACTCTTCCTGCAGAAGTTAGGGAAGAGGGATGCTGATGTTAAGGATGAAAGAAGAATCACCTCCCTTAATATATTTTAAAGAAGACATTGATACATATTCCTGCCTTTCATGGCAACTTGCAGTGAAAATATTTGTGATATTCATGGGTCATTAATGGGCTACAACCACTAATTTTCTTTTTCATGTAAGCAGTTCTTAATGCCAATAGTGCATTTATGATCCACCTTCTTCATAAATGCTACCGGAAACTTAAAGGCCAAAATATAGTGTGCAGAGCTATTTTTTTAACCCAGGTACAGTGGAACTTCCTCTATACTAAAGGAGCAGCTACAACAAGGTTTTTAAGTGATGTAGCAGCTTTTTATTGTAGCTTATTTATACCTGTAAAAAAGGAGGGGGGGGAAGGACTTTGCCTCTTGCTTTGATGGGATTTTATTCTAAGGGCTCTGATAATTAGGCTGATAGAAGTTGGCTTGGAAACAGTGCTTAGTCTCACATGTTACCATTGTCTGGGGGTGTCTGAGCTATTTTCAGATCTAGTAATAGCACAGTGTTGTCTTCAGTTGCAGTCTCACTTGGCTCAGTTTCTTGCACCGCTGGTGTGTTCATTACCACTTATGTGTGTTGGAACAAGAGAGTGATGCAGGATGTGTAGATTAAGGATAGAGGAGGGATTGTGCCCTTGGTGTTAACAATGTGCCTTTTGTTACCAATGCCGTGTTGTAGGGCATGCATCTCGGCCTCTTTAACCCTTGGAATCGTGGATAGTAGGCATGAAATCGATTTTTAAGTGCTAGGCCTGTCTCAAAACATCCTGTAGATGATCGAGGCCTTAATAGAAACAATAAGGCAATCACACTGCTTGGGTGGAAAGGACACTGTTCTTGTAGTATGTCTCTTTTAGGGGTTAAAGATGGCCCTTCCTCATTGGTTCTACTTTAACATCAAATTGATTTCTTTTCAAATCTTTCTTTTTTTTTTTTTTTTTTTTGTTATACTGACACTAGACAGAAATCAACTGTATTTGTAAAAATTTACCTCAAGCTCTTTAGTTTTATAGTGTGATTTAATCCCAGGGCATTTGGTATGAACCAAAGTGCATTCCTTTTATATGTGCCTGGCTCTTATAAAGGTGGCCAGGGATTTTTACAATTTGGGTGCAAGGCACTTAAGCCACTTTTAACTTGGTGGGTGGTTTGGAGTTATAAATGACTTCATGGGAATGTTGAAAACACTTTAGACATTAAGTAGCATCGGGCAATATTAGAATCTTTAGGAAAGGGAGCGCGTTATTTAATGCTCTCCATCTTTCAGGATTATTTTTTCCATCACTTATGTTTGTGATAAGTACAAAAAAGAACTCTTCTTTTTTTTTTTTTCCAGTCAGCAAAGATTAGAATATTGCCCAGCGTAATGCTATGGTAGCATTTAAATAACATTTGTGAATTCTTGTTTCTAGGGGCTTGTACATCTCTGCTACAAATTGTAATTACTCGATTCAACTGCTACAATTACGTCTAAGCAGTAGCTTGGGTTTTTATTGGGCAACGACTTAGACACGTGACTGTAATATGCTGCAACTGTGTGTACTGAAAACATGTGAAAAACGATTGAATGTGGATTGTGTATATATCTATGTATAATTTTCTGTGAGATGCTGCTGTTGCCACTTAACATTAAAGATGTTGTAGTGGGTTTTAATCCTAGTGGCCAGTTCTATGATACTGTATGTATTGTACAGCTGATGACAGGAGTTAAGACTGTTCTAGTGAATATTTGTTACATTTTATTGTTGTGGCCAGAGATCATTTCAGAATAAAATTTTATGTCCTACTTTACTTCTCTCCACTGTACTTTGGGTATTTTTTTTTCTGGTTGTAAAGATAGTCCTTGGAGTGCTGACATTTCTTAAATGTGGGAAGACCTTTTTCTAGCCTGCTGCAGTCAGTGGCAGCAGTGCCTTTGTCCTCCAGTGTGCTCACTGGTGTCTGTATATAGTAATTACTCATTGCTGGAGGATGACTTTGCTGCTGCTTTATGTATCTTGACAGCCTCGAATACTGCCCAAAGGCTGCTTTTGCCCTGAGCTTTCTAAAGTTCTTCTCAGGAGAACTTAGTAATATATTTTGTATTTTTATTTGCCCCCTACTCAAGAGAAAACATCATTGGCAGGAATTTTGCGGCCATGGGTGTTCTCATTTTTTTTAGCTGCTTTTGAAAGATTTTTTTCAGTTAACTATTTTGTGTCAGACTGAGTTTTCAAAGCTTGTCAGACTATTTGCAAAGCCCCAGGATAATGAGAATGTACTAAATAAAGCTGGTAGGCTAGACTGAGCTAAGTTCTATTCAGAAATAAATCTAATTTCACTGTTTAGAGTAAGTGATTGGCCATGTTCTCTGCCTGGTAATGTCCATGTACACCCAGAGCAGTTTCACTGAAAAGCTTTCTGAACCCAAGCTGGAATCAAGGTGTTTAACTGCACTTCAACATCTCCTGTTCAGCACAGTTGTGAGATTCCAGTGCACAAATCCCTTCGAGGTTAAATACAGATCAACACAGTTTACAGACAGCCCCAAGGAGCAGCCAGCCAAAAGTCACATCTTTGTGGATTAAAGCCTATTTGTTAATTACTGTGCTCTTCTGACAACAAAGAAGGCCTTGGGGTTTTTTTTTGAGGGGTTGTTGTTAGGTTTTTTTAGTTAGTTTATCTTTTTTATGGATTTCTTTTTCTTCTGTCTCTCTCCATCTCCTCCAGCCATCTATCCCTCTTGCCAACTCCTGCACACTTTTGTCACATCAGATTTTTCATTTGAGGAAGGGTCAGGGCCGTCTCATCTGATTTCAGTTGTCTGGAAATTGGCTTTTGGTCCGTGCCATTTGCTGAGACTCCAAGTAGCTGGTGGGGAGTGTTTATTGCCCTCTGCCAGCACTACTCAGATCCCTGTCTAGAATGGGACCCTTGGAATCCACCTCTGAATGACAATCTGTAGTTGTTCTTACCTCCATGGTGGTTCCTTTTGTGAAGAAATTGTGTCTCCTTTTGGATGTCAACTGTGCATCTCTCGTTTTTAGAGCAAACCCAGTAAAAATTGCAAGGAGTGTATTGATGACCAGGCACTGTGTTATTCACTTACTTCTTCAAAATACCATCTTGTCCCATTTTTCTAAGATCTGGTTACTGAAAGATCCAGCATGAATTTTACACTTGCTCAGACCTTGAGAAATGGAAAAGCAAGTGGATCTTGTGGAATGTATCTGTATAGGGCTGTCTATGGTCAGGAGTTGGTGTGCAGAGCAAAAAAATGCACAAATAGGGCCAAGATTGAGGTTCAGTGAAGGTTCAAGAATTTCAGCAGTATCAGGTTGAGATTGGGAAAGTCTTTATACATCTCAGTGTCTGAAACCATTGATAGCCTATTATTTCATTGGAAAAACATTTTCTTTGAGAGCCTGTCATTTTAAATTATATGCTAATAATTAAAGGATAACTTTAAAGAATCTTTTCCGTAGCTAGAATTTAAAAAACATTATTATACATTTCTTTTTAAAGTGTGATTTATGGTTCTGTTAGGATGCTAGCATAGTCTTACGTTTTGCATTTTAATGCTCCTGAGAGGAAGAACATTCTTTGTCTTTATCTTGAGTACATGGTACTCTTGACATCTCCCAGCCATCAAATACGCTATAGCAGAGTAAAAGTGGCATTGGTAGAACTGTTTTCCGTTCCTTCACAGGAATCCTCTGCAGCTCTTGGAACTGGAGTTTCTCTGTGTCATTTTCCCTATTTGGTTGTGTCTGTTGTTTGTTTGCTTGTTCATTTGTTTATTTTGAAGTCCTTTGCAGCCTCTGGCTGTGGTGAATCTTGACTCTCTGCCAACTATACAGCACCTTGGGACAGAGAATACTGCAAAAAATTATGTTTCTTTAGCTTTTTCCCAACAACAAACAGAAAGTCTAGCTCAGTACCAAACTCCAAAGACAGGGAATGCACGTTCCCCTGCTGCAGCTGCTGAGTCCCAGTGTCCACACCAGCCATGATCCTTGTTTAACTTCTGCACGAAGTTCTGCAGAAATTCCAGGTGCTGCAGAATGGAATCACTTTGAGGGGGGAAAAAGAGAGTACAGCAGAAGGTCATGACAGGGTTGGGTTTTTTTTTGGAGAAAGTTTGGGATATAGATGGAGCTAGGAAAGGTTATGCTGAGAGAAGTTTTTGGACTGGGAAATCTTCCTAACACTCTGGGAGGTGGCAAACACAGCTTTCCTGCGGAACTGTTTTCCTTGTTTTGTAGATTTGTGTTTTCATTTCTTTCCTTGCCTTTGGTTATCTGCAAGTTGCATATTGCTATGCATACCTAAAGGTAAAGTATTTTGTAGTATTTTATTTATACTTTATAACCAACATTGGCACTGGGAAAGCTGAAGGTTCTCATTCTGAGACTGTCTGACCTGAGAGTGCTCTGTGTGTAGCATCTGTGAAGTCCATTTAAGACTATCCAAATGCAAAGCATTGCAGTGGAGTGTTAAACCTTGATTGAATATAATGTGAGAGAAATGTCCACCAAACAGAAAAGAACAATTGACAATTGTTTTATAAAGACTTTAGAGCAGTTTTCAAGTATACTATTGATTTAAGACCACGTCTTTAATTTAATAAAAATGACCTGAATAAAGAGGTCATATTGTTCTTTATTTCAGCTTTCAGTAATTTTTTTCCTCTGGGTATGTGGGATTCTTGCAGACATGACAGATACACTTTTCTCAAACCACCTAGGTATAGAGATCTACTCTAATGTCATCTCCTGAGGGATGAGCAGGACATTTGAGAAGAAAATTAAAGAACATGCATGTGTATTTCTCTATATATGTATGTATGTATGTGTGTGTGTAAATACATGTGACTCTTTGAAAAACAAACCCAAACACTCTGCAGGCATTTTTGTAGTGCTTTACAAAGAAAAGAGGTGTGGCTTTGTGTTCCCTTTGCCTCTGAAGGTTCAGTTAAGTCCAACATTTTTGCCATACACAGGTCAAAGCCATTTCTCACTGCTGTTTCACTGTCAGCATGCACAGAGTGAGCCTCAGCTCTCCTGCTGGAGGCAGAGGGTGCTCAGGGAGCAGGAGGTAAGTGTCACCCCAAGGATGGGTGGTCCTGTCACATTTTCTGAAGTGGATCTTCACCAATGGGAGAGCTGTTTTTTAGTTTACCCTGCCTGGCAACTGAAATTGTTCCTTTGGGATTAAAGGCTGAGTCCATGTGCTTAGACTGGGTTGGTAAACTTCAGCTGAGAAAGAACTCTTTGAGGCAGAATTTGTAAAGCCCATAGCTTGAATTAGAAGTGGATTTCTAAACATCCTAGTACTTGTCACATCCGACTGTGACACTTCTAAAATGGCCTTTAAGATGTGAAAGACTTGGAGCAGGGCCACTTGCCCTGTCCTTCCCTGCATGGCAGAACCAAAGGATGATGCTTAGGTTGTGTGTTCTCATGCTGCAGGAGGAGAAGTTCTCCCTACCCTGGGACTGGGAGCATCAGGCAGAGCAGCTTAGCACTTGTCAGGGTGAGATGTGAGGAATCTGTAACACACTGTTCTATTGGCACAGGGTGGGGAATGTTTCCAATCACACACATTTGCAGATGGCCTGTCTTAATTAGCTTTGACAACTACCTAACTTGCTTTAAGTTACACCACAAATGGGATGGTGAAGCTTTCATTTTTTGTCACGTTTAAATAAAGCTTTCCCCCTCTTCTTGGTACAGCAGTTCCATGGGGTTTTTTTTCCATGTAAGGCTCTCGAGAAGAAATGAGATCTTTACGTAGCTTAGGAGCTATATTTTGATTGACTAAATGATTTATAATTAGGAGGTAGCTCCTGCCAGTGCTCTTCATATGTTGATTGAGAATTGCCTGCAGCAAACCAGTGCAGGCAGAGCTGACATAAATGCACTCTGGTGCCTTCTCACAGCAAATACCTTTCAACCCCAAACTTCCTCCTTCCTCTGGTACTGACTCAGACAAATTATCTTTATGGCCAGTGACTAGAGGAGTTACAGGGTTGCACTCCTATGCATTTAATAGTCATCTCTCATGGGGAAGTAGTGGTGCTGGCAGCCTGGTCAGAGCCTGCGAGTAAACTGTGTGTGAAAAGAAGCTGAAGGCAAGTTTGTCTCTGCTTTTGAAGGATGTGAAGCAGAAGCCTTTCCCCACCTGGTAGAAGCCACTTGACATGCTTAACCAGAGGGTGTTCTAGAGTGGGCTCACTTGGGCAAGATTAGCAACAGGAGAGATGGCTGCTATGGGCCTTTGGGAAGGTACAAATGTGGTTTTTCTCTTCTCTGATGAAATTATGGCATAACATGCAGTTGGAGTGTTCTAGCCAGGAGGGAGCTGGGCACATAATCCATCCCCAGCTATAGCAGGGAATCAAGACAGGACTCTGTTCCAAACTTCTTGGTTTGCCCTTGGCTGAAGTGGGTCTGGCAGTGCAGGGCAGCCAAACTCCCTTTTGGGCAAAGCTGAGGAAATCCTTGTGAGCTATCCTTTCTGTGGATGGGCAGGTTGGAGGGACAGGAGGATGGTGGTTGCAGAGAAAGGGCAGTAAGTAATAAACAAGGGGTCACTTTTTTCCCTCTCAGCATTGGACTTTGGTATCAGCAAACAGCCACCTGCTTGAGTTATGTGTGCCCTATGTACTGAAAAACCAGAATCAAGCCATATAAACTGAGTGCTATTTAATTTTCTTCATGGATCTCAGCTTTCAGAGTTAAACAGTTGTATATTTCTTTTCTGCCTTCCAACCAAGACAAGCAGAACCTCTCTAGGAGCATAGAGCATAAAGGACACTCACTATTATAGCAGATACCATGTCATAAAATCCCTTATCTAAATTCACTATTTTTCTACTATAAAAATAGTTAACTTACTGGCACCTACTGCTTATGTTGGAAGACTGCTGTAAAACAATTTCTCTGAAGGTTAGAAACGTTCTTTTAGCTTAAAATAGTTGATGATTTTTTTTTTTTTCAGGCTATTTGTTCTCGTGGCAACATTGTATTATAGCTTGAATGAGTCTTCAGCCATGCTGGTATTTGGACATATATTTATAAAGTGTAATTGCATCCCCCTAAGCCTTTCTTTTGCTAGGCTAGCACTGTTAAGCTATATTTGTCTCAGCAGTAAAAACAACTCCCTATTCCCATCCTACTAGTCTCTGCACCTGTTCTAGTTTCAGCTCAGCTTTCTTAGAACTGTGACTGGCATCCTTCTTGTAGTCCCATCAGGACAAAAAACACCCCTCCCTGCCCACTGCAGGACTTTACCCAGTGCATCCCAGGGTTTTTCTCCTCTGTGTCATGCCATTCTTCAGTCCTTTGGCTGCTCCCCTGCCTCTCCTTCCTTGTACTGCATACAGATGTTGAGATGAAAGTTACAGAAAAATTTATCTTGGCTGATATATAACTACTTGGCTTTGTTCAATTAGATCTCCATTGCCTTATTGTGAGAAATGAAACTCCATGATTCTCATGAGTAAATGTAATTGGAGCTGTTGGAGCTTTTAGGAAAACATTAGAGCGACTGTAAGAAAAAATATTCAGCATTCATTTTTCAGAGATACGTTTCAGATGTGATGCAGTGTGCTCTAATCAGCATTGATGGATCAAGGTGTTGCTGTTACACCAAAAAAATGGCCAAAGATAGTTTGACTAGTACTCTGCCAGGTCTCATGACTTCAGCTGGTGTTTTTTTCTCAAATCCTCACTCCTTGAATTGTTATTACACAGTTAATTTTTTTTACTTTTACTGAAGTAAGAGTTTCTAGTTTGAGAATGGTATCTGGAAAGAAGTATGTTGTAAACCCCAAATCCAGAGAACAATTCCCATGAACTTAAAAGGAACACATCACAAAAAGAAAGCAGGTTTAAATGCTAGACTAATGAATTTGCAGGGCATGTAGCAATATTGCTAAGGTTTTCAGTGTTTGGAGCCCTTGGTATCAAAGCATGTGAAATAGTATGATTTGAACTAAAAATCCTAGTTTTCTGCCCATTTAATTGAGAGTTGCTTCATGGAGAGACATCAAGCCAGGTGTGGTAGGACTTGTGGCATACCTGGCCACCTTGCCTTGAATTGTCTTGCACTGAGCACTCAGGCACACTGTTCTAACAATTTTACAACGGCACAAAGAAGGAAGATGGTAACAGTAAAGCAGCCATAGAAAGCAGGGAGTATTTAAACTTGCTGGGGTGAATTTGGTGCCTATGGAACTGATAGTTAGGCTGAACTTTGGGTGAGCAGCTGCTGGTTGTTGGCTGGGGTTAAACCATGGCAGCAGTGCATGTTCCTATCCTGGGTCATGAGGAATCCACATATGGGCTGTCCCCTGCTTCTGCCAATTCCCACTCCCACACCACTCCTGGAGGGGTTAGAGCTGGTGAGAAGGGTTGGATGTGCCAACTTGTGGGGTGAGTCAAGGTTTGAAGGCATGTCTTCAAAGGTGGCATCTTTAGACTGTCTTGACCCTAGTGCTGTTCTATGTGCATCCCAAATGTAGAGGTTTCTCTAAAAAAAAGCAAAGCCTGCATTGGTGACTAGGGAGGAAGCCTGAGTGGAAGTGTTCACTGCTTATCCTTTTTATGCTGTTTGACTGTGAACTCCTTTCTGTACAGAAGAATGAACAGAGTTTTCTTGCAAGGAAAGGCTTCTCTTTGGGATTGTCTCTGCTCTTTCCTTCAATACCAAGTTTCCTGGACAATCTAAGAGAATTCAGTGAATGGAAGGGCAAGAAAGTTTTATGGATGGCTGATTTAAAGCTGGATGAAAAGCATTTTTCAAGCACATTTTGAATATTTATTTTTAGATATTATCAAAAGCGGCAAATTTTAAGTCTTAGATTTTCTTTTGCTTTTCTTTCTGCGCTTTACAATTTTTTCTTTCGTTCACTTTCAGCACTCCCTTTTTTTTTTTTTTTCCCAGAGGAACCTGGGGAGAGGGTGAAAACAGGTTAAAAGTGAAAGAAGCTAGAGGAAGTCAGTTTAAACATGAAACTGAAAACGCTGCAAAAAGTTTGTATAGAGCTTTCATTTTCAGACACACAAAATATTAGCTGGAAAAAAAAATCAGTTAAACAAATGAAACAGATCTACATTTGGGTTTCTGTACAGAGAGATTTTAGCTGACTAAAACTGCAATCCACCAAAGATTTTATTGTCTGTTTATCTTAATACACATAAACTTTATTTCTTGCCAGGATGGATTAGAAGTCATGTTCAAAGGGCTTTTGTAAAGCTTTTAATTGCTCTAAGACCTCACATTAAGGACCTTAAGCCCAAAAGAACCCACTTTGTGTGTGGCTGGAAAACATGACAATAGTATGGTCTGGCTTGGGATGAATGATGGAGGAGATGACAATCAAGGCCCACTGCTGAATAAGTCAATATTCATACCCAAGAGTTTGCTTTATTTTTCAAGGAGGGCTTAGGAAGCTTGTGGATACATTTGCTTCCTGAAGATGAAGTTGAGATTCAATCAGTTTAGGAGAATATAGTTGTTACTACTTGACAATGAGCTTAGCCAGGTACAACTATACGTTGGTCCAAGGCTGGGATAAATTTTAGTTTTGGTGTCATTTGTCCATTTAGTAACAGCATCTATTTTTTTTTTTTTTTGCTGCCTTTCATACTAAGTTTATTAGGAAATAAAATCAACTCAACTTTAGCCTTCAAAATGGGCAAGGGAGTAGGCTGTAAAACAACCTGCTCTAGGAGCTGCTTGGTTTGTGTCGCTTGGGTGACGCAAAAAGCCAAGACAGAGGAAGAACCTGTTTTGATTCCTGTCAGCTGGTGTCCAGCTGATGTAATTCAGTAATAGCTGGTGACAGGCAGAAACTATAGAAGATACAAATGATAATTCTTTGGGGAGCTCCAAACATAAATAATTCATCAAAATGAATTTTAGAGTAGGGGTCAAAAGAAATTGAACACAGCCTGAGTGTTAACTCTCAGAGGGAGGAATTGACAGACTGGTTTTGTATGGACTATGCAGGGGGGAAATACAGGCAAATTAAATGTAAATGGGGAATATGACATTGTTCCTATTACCTGGAACCAAAGGAAGAGAGACATGGGAAATTTAAAAAAGGAAGGGTTATTAAGGAAGTGTCTATAAATGAAACTGGATAACAGCAACAGCCAAGTGAGTTGTCACAGGTCCATACTGTTGCACAATTTATGTATCATATAGTCACAGTAATCAGCTCAGTCACTTGCCCATAGCTGGGAGCTGATGAATCTCCCCAGAATAGTTCATATGTCTGTGAGGGAAGGACACAAGTGTTGGTGTGGGACATCATTCTGGCCCTCGCAGGTAACACCTGCAAGGGACTAACCCACAGGGTGGCTGAAACCATTCTCCAGTGACAGTGCCATGCACTAAGTCACCTTGCATCAGCTGGTGCCATTCTGCAGCTTGGTTTTCCAGGAGGAGAAAGCCCTAATGCCCCACACAGCTCACAGTTCCCCAAGGAAAAGCATCAGTGCTTCAACTGAGCAAATTTATGTCTGTTTCTCTGAGACTGCTTTTAAAAACTTTTCTTGGTGAAGCTCTTTTTGAGCTTGCCTAGCACAAGGTGACTATTTTTCCACTGGGCTGTAATTCTGCAGCTGTGTTGGTGGTTTATGTTTGCCTTAGTTTGTGAACTCTGACTAGTCACATAACTTCATCCCTGACCAAAGTTGTTATTTGAATAAACTCTGGTTTAGGAATAAGTTGTTATAAGCCTGTGAAAATGGCATGTTACTTGTGTGCAGTACAAAATTTTCCAGCCCAGCTTATATTTTCAAAAACGGTCTCTAATTTTGGGTATCCAAATTTAGTCACCCAGAGGCTGACTTTCAGAGATCTTGCCTGCCCCGAGTCTGAGCATGAATACTTTGCAGTCCCCAGAATAGCTTCTCCAGGCCTGTTGCAGAGAGCAACCCTTGTTGTGTGCTATTCTGGATTCCTATTTTGTTATTGTCTGAGAACTGCTGTCTCTTATATATAAAATGTTTTCCACAGTGCTCCCTAAATCTGGGAAACTTGGTTTTCTGGAGACTTTAATATTGCTTTAGATCAAAGGTCTCCTTCCTATCCAGACCCAGAAAAATCCCCAACTTTATTTTTTTCCTGTATACATGCAGACTGCAACTATGAGAATAAAAGGAAAGATGCTTTAACTGCTTCAATTATTTTAAAGCAAAAAGGTGTAGGAGAAGGATCATCCCTTGTTACAAAAACCTATGGGGCTGGCTGGTACCTCACTGTAAATGATGCCACCTGTAAAAAGTTCAGTTTGGTGCCTCTTACTTCTGTTTAGCTGAGTAACTCAGACAAAATCTCCTTTGAGCAAAAGGGGGTGAGGAGAATCAGAAAATAAAACACTTTTTTATTTTTAAAATTAAAACAATAAAAGGCAGGGAGTTTGCTGCTTTTTTTTTCCCCTTGCCTGCTTGCACCTTTTCACAGGGAGGCACTTCTTGTTTTCTGATCTGACAACAAGTTCAAATGTGATGCTCTCTCTTACGTGCAGAGGTTGTGTTGTGATTTAGGAGAAAAGGATGTAAGTGTGGTAATGTATCAGTCTCCAGAAATAAATAGAAGGATACCCTGGTGAATTGTGCTGATTGCAGTATTACTGTATTCATACTAGGTGCAGGTAGCATTAAAAGAGGCTGAAAAACCACAAGGGATTCTGTGGTATTTTTTTCCTCTTGAAGACAAAACAGCCTGCCTCTCCTGTCAGTTATATGCAATTGCCAGAGCCAGATGAGAAGCTGATAAATAAATTCCTGCAGCACATGATAGGACCAGTCCCTGGCCAGAGAGTGGTGTCTGTCTAGGCTGTTTCTACAGTGGGAGCAACCAAGCCACCCCTTTTACTCTTGGCTCTTCCAGGTCACTCATTCTAATCCACTAGGTAAAGTGGTTGTCACTTCCATGGCAATGTAACCCAGAAAATAAGGAAGGAGGAAAAGCTGCTGCATTTTTCAGAAAGCAAGAGGCAGCTGGGCCCTGTTGCAAGGGATGCCAGCTGTGGGTGAAGAGGAGCATGTTTTATGGACTGAACAAACCACAGAGTGTGAGAAGCAGAGTGTGTATGCAAGGCTGCTTGCTGTGAACAGACCAGTGAGCTTTTCTCGTGTTTTCTTGTGCAACAAACCCGGCATTGATTTACAATTTTGCAGATGGACCTGCAGACTAAGGATGGAAACTTTCAGCCCTTATACCATGAGGCAGTACAGTGCCAGCTCTTGCCCATCTCCTGGGATGCCCAGAGGTGTCTGTTGCTGTCTGCCCTCATTAATTCATGCTCTTTTTGAAGAACAAGGGATGAGGTTAGAAATCACAGTGCAGCCCTGATGGAACACAGGGTGTTGGCAGGACCCTGCAGTGTGTGGGGCACAGGCAGGGGTCAAGGTCCCCCCCAGCTGCTCCACTGCTGAAACATTGCTGAACACAGCCTACACTGCTCTCCTGCTCCTCAGCTTGGCCAGGGAGCCCTCGGGGTAGTGGGCACTGAACCATGGCTTGTAAATGCCTCAAACCAAAACAAGCAGAAATAAGCTGGGAGCATGAGTCAGAGGAGGAACTGGGCTTCTCTCTGCATGAGATCTGGAGTGAGAGATGGCAGGCAGAAAGATGCTCCTGTGGCTGAAGCAAAGCGTGTGTCTTCCAACCAGGACTCCCCCAGCATGTGCAGGGAATCCTGGAGGACATGAGCTGTGTCCAGTCCACAGTGAAAACTCCCAAATGCTTATAATGCAAGCAGAGGATTTCCAGCAGCGATGGGTTACTGCTGCACCATGGCTCTTGCTGACAGGGACAGTTTCACTACAAAACTCTCATAGGGAAAACAAGGATTTTTCTCATTTTATCTCTCCATCCTGGATACTGTCTCCTTCTCTTCTCTTGTAGGGGGAAAAATATGCTGCTTCTCTTCCTTTCCAGGGACAGACACATGGATATCAACTGGCACTCCCTAGCTCTAGCATGGGATTTGTCTCAGGCTTTTTTGCATAGGTCTCCTGTGCTCTCAGCTGATTTTCAGTGTCAGCACAGAGATGTCCTCACCAGACCTACTATAGATTACCTGTGCAAAATGCTTTTGAATTGAGTCCCTCCATTCTGAGTCCCAGTACCAGAGCACCTACCACAAACCTGACACTCCTGAGGAATAAATCCCTTGTGGTGCTCTGCTCTCGCTGCTGGGGTAGTCAAACACAGGGATGGCACAAACCCTTTCCCTCTGTGGGCTTTAAACAAACTGTTCACTTGCTGATGATACCTGGACATTATGGGAGGGCAATTTTGCTCATCTAATTCTCCAGAGAGAGATTTGTTCCCTTATTAAACAAATATCGGTGCTAAAAAAGGTGTTCATTCTGAATTTTGTGCACTGAGACTACAAACAGCCACTCTACAATGTTAAGTTCTTCAATAATTTGCAAGAGTGTGGTTTTTCTCCACACATTTGTCAAGTTTTTTTAACATTAATTTCCATTATTTCCTCTGAAACAGAGGATTAACCTGTGGCAAATTTTTATAGCTAGACTTCACTCCATGAATGGGATGTCTGCTCATTTAGATATGAATGCACTGGCAATGTGACACAGTGACATTTGTAACGAGGCAATCACATGAATTGCTCTCCATAAAGCTCATCTAACCTTGCACTCTCTGTATTGATCCTGGAAGTGACAAATTCCATATGAGAAAGGCAGCACTTTGAGATATTAAAGTGTGATTTATGGATTCATTTACTGGGCTTCCAGAATTGATTTCTTTAAATGTTATGGAGCATATCTGATGCAAATCCCCTGTGATTTGGAACAATATAGTAAAATACCATCAATTCCTAGTTCCCTTTGTAGTCATTTAATGAAGGCAGAATGTCCTTTTTTTTTAAGGGGCCCTGTCATCCTCTGGGTGAATTAGGTGCAATTATAATTCAACTTTCATTTATAATTACAACTAAATTAAAATAATATAAATAACAGAATCTTCAGGATTGCTGTTCCTAATTGATAAGGTAACCACTCTTGCTGGAATAGATTTTTGATGATGCATTAATAACTACCAGTTCCTATTACGTATTTATGTAAGGCAATACATTATCTTTCAAATGTTTAGCAGAAGACTCCCATAAGGAAGGCTTTAATAAAGTCTTCTAATAGATACTGAGTAGTTTGAACTGTACCACAGCTTCTCTCAGTGCCTCCTCCTGCTCCTGAAGGGCTGATATAATAAAACCCACATTGCAATGTGGTGCAGCATTTAATCTGACTCTGTTCTGGGAGTGCTTTGGAGAAACTTGATTCTTGGAGTGCCATACTTAGCACATTGACTTTGATGACTTACACACACACACACGTGCACCTCCAATAGCATAATTTCATTACATTTTATTCCCACCACCCAGGGCTGGTTTGTTATGTACTTCAGAGGCCTTGCACATCATTCTGCAAAGTAGCCAATACCTAGAATTTAGGGTTCAGATTGTGTTTCAGAGTAATGCAGGCATTACTCTTGTGCCTTATACTCAGCTGTTTGTATTTCTCTGTTGAATCAGTCTCTTCCACAGATATCATGCTCAGCATGTGTTGTTTTTCAGTGTGGAAAGTGCTTTATGTGAAGCTATAACTGTGTAAAATCCAATTACTCTTGCCTACTTCTTGGAGTTTGGACAGGCTCCACTTGCAACCCTTCAAGCATTTACCTTCAGCTTCCCTGAGTCCTTCCAAATGCAGCTGGGTGATCTGGTTGCAGGTCATTGCTATCATATATAAACTGCAGCACAATTATTCTCTTGAATGTTGTACAGTCTATGGAACTATACTTTTGCAATCTGCCTTGATATTTTTGCATCGGAAGTGTTTTAAAATATTAGACAGCACCAATAAAATAATAACCCTCTCTGATTTACTGAAATGTATAGAAGTATAGAATTTTCATGCCAGAATAGATCTGACAAAGTTGTTTTTTACCAAGTTTAGGCCTTCTTACAGGTAAATATACTGTAGACCAGTACAACATGAGTCCAATATCAATAGCAATGAGACAGTTGCACAGAGCAGCTTTTGTTTTTAATACTCCTTAATTGCAGAAGAAAAAAAATTTCTCTCACCCTTTGAGCACTGCAATCATTTCAGCCACTGAGCTGAATCTTTTGAGGGTGGTGAATGCAATAAAACACTCTTGTGGTTTACTTTTAACTGCTCAGATCAAGCTCCCAGTCAGCTTTCTGGCACAGATCTGCTGGAATGGATTTCATCATCTAGGGGCTGTTCATGCTGTGTTTTGTAATCAAGGCATTTAGTAACTATAATTCTGTGAGTCCTGTATATAATTTTATATGCATTGTTATAATGTGTGCATTGCTGACCCTTAACTTTGGAGGTGGGAAGTTTTGGCCATGAGGAGGGGAGAAAAATGGGCAGTGGGCATAAAAAAATCCCTTTGGTCAGAACCAAGTAGCATTTTGCAGTACTTTCCACACTGATGTTCCTCCATGACTAGAGTTGTCATGTTCATGTGCAGAGGTTTGAGTCAATTATGCATATTTTTTAAGAACTAAAATAAATCCTAACCCTCCTTTTCAGCTCACTAACTGTATGCAACACAGGCTTTATGCTGATGGTGCAGGATGTCTCTGCTGCTTACCCTTTACAAACAGCAAGAGAAGTCATGTCAAGAGCCCATGCATGGGTTTTTAAAAGATCTTCCTGTTTCCCCTCTCATATGGAGCATTCCAATCCCCTCAACCCTCCCCTCACCTCACCCATGGCCCTTTATTGTGAAAAATGGCAAAAATCAGTATCTGTTTCATATTCCCTTAGCTTTTCACCAAACTAAATAGTTCACAATGCTGATTTCCCAAAGGTGTTGGTTAAACACATCTTGGCAGAATTTGTGCTTTGTCAAATTTTGTGACAAGCAGACACCTGAGAGTGGGAGATGTACTCCATGGTTTGGTGGCTTGTTAAACCTCCTGTCTCATGGAGTCTCATATCAGCATCCTAAACATGATAGCTGACATAATTTCTTCCTTTTGGGATCTTCTTCTTCCTTTTCCCTTTTTAAATGAGAGGAAATGACTTACATGATGAATACAACCTGGATAGATTCTGACAACAGCCATGTCTGTGCAAAAGGTCTATGTAAAAATGCCTGTAGGAAAGTCCCAATATCCTGTCTACCTTAAGCCTAGGTAATTTTATCATAAGTCTTCAAGAAATTATAGAAGACTTACAGAATCACAGAACAATTTAGGTTGGATGGACTTTGGGAGATCATCTGAGCCAATCCCCTGCTCAGAGCTGGGTTAACTCAGATCACGTTGCTCAAGGCTGTGTTTGATTGGGTTTTGACTATCTTCAAGGACTGAGACTCTGTAGCCTATCTGGACACCTGGTTCAGTGTTCGTTCATCCTGTGGTGATTTTTTTTCCCTAATGTCTAGTTGGAATTTCTTCTGTTGCAACCCTTGCCCACTGTGTGGATACTCTTCCTGGATGAAAGACCTTCATGCAAGGTGACACCAGGCACTGTTTGCTGTGCCTGTACTGGTGAAATTGCAAGTTTTATAACTGAAGGGCCACTTGGGCTATTTGAAATCAGCTGTTGGTCTCAGTCCAATAATGGCACCTGTGTCACAGAACTGCCAAGGTCATTTGAACAGCTTGTCAACCTTTCTAGCAGACTGAATGAAGAAGATGAGTGCTGAAAGGACAGATAAAATCATCCCCTTTGTGCTCAATGTGATTTTTTTCAGATAGGCTTAAAGGATGCTTGCCAGCAGCCACCAGTGCTTTGCTGCTGTCTACCCCGAGTTCCTTATCTTGCTAAGGAGAGAGGTGCCTTTTGCCAGGGCAGTCATTGCAGCACCTCCTGTGAACATCAGAGCTCTCTGCAGTCATCAAGCTCCAGTGACTGCTGCCAAACTGGTGCTCTGTGACATGGCCCATTCTCCCAGTCCATCTGTCTCTTCCATCAGGCCCAGTGCTAGTCCTAAGCTAGCATGATGTTGGCCATACGCTCCCCATCCCATACACACACCTCTGTGCAGTGAAGGGAGCAGAACAGTTGCAGTCCCAGTGTGAAACCCATCTCCCCACCAGCCCACCTTCTGCAAGTCATGGGTGTTCTTGTTTGCTCTTCTGAGGAGTGCCAGCAATAACAGACCATCGGATGTTGGGCTATTTTAACTGTTACACACACTTCATCTTGCAAATCCTTGTAGGGTGAACCTGCCTTCTTGGCCCAAACTTTATCTTAGTATTTTCACCTTAACCATCTGGACACATGAGGTCCCTACAGACTTCCCTGTCACAACTGTTGGTGCAGAGTCTGTAGTGTTCAGCTCTAGACATAATTTATTTTTATTTTACTAAGCCAGAGTTGGTTCTCATTTCTTTGGCTTTTAACTTCCTTGTTCTTTGCCTTGATGATAAGAGATCCTGTAGTGATACAAAACAGGAAACACCCTCATTATGGTAGCACAGAATTATAAAAAAAAAAAACAAAAAACTGTAGGAAATACTCAAGGGATATGAGTATGTAGTGAGCTGAGAGCCACTGCAGTGTACTAGGCAGATGGGGACATCATAGCTGAATAAATGTTCAGTGCCTATACAGAAAAAAAGTATACACAGCAGATATAACCTTCTTACCCAGAATAAATTGAGAATGACCAGAGGGATTTTCATCTGTCCATCTGTAAAGCTCTCACCATAAGGCTGATCCTGGATGCCTGCTTGCAGCAAGCTCTGACAGCACAGCCTTCTTTGTGGTGAAGGCAGAGGATGTCTCTTTGCTGCTTGCCCTTCTGAAATCACAAGCATATCCCATCTTGCCCAAAACTGCTGATACCAACATGAAAGGTGGTCGTTGTAGGTTGCCCAGAGACACTCTCCCACCTCTGAATCCTTTTAAAAACCTCTCTAGGCAGGCATCATTGGAGTCTAATACTGTTTGATTTGTGTTCATTCCTGAGAACTGAGGCATAGACAGAAATTGTCCTTGATTTCAGACATTCCAGTTGTTATGGACCCATCTTTAAAGACCTGAGAGAGACTCTGCTGCTGCCTTGCCAACCTTCAGTCCTCAGAAAATATCAGAACAATTTTTTTTTTCAGTAAGCAATACCTTTTTAGGGATAGGTAATTTTCTCCTCTTACTCAGTTCAATGTTTTCTGACAAGAGGAAAGACATATAATTGGAGGCAGGCTTTCTCAAGTCTGCCTTTGTAGTTGGTTTAGGGTTTTTTTGGAAAATCCCTTCTCTGACAACTAAATATATAGCATTTCTAGCTTGGTAGCTGCCAGAATTGTCTTCCAGTTCTTTACTTTAGCTAATGCTTTCCCATCTCTTCCCTTTCCCCACCTCTGTACTTAAAGTCCCAGGGCTGTGTCTGAAACTTAACCAAGTCTGAAATGGAGACCAAACCCTATGTGCTAATCACCAACAGAGATGGACAGTCCTCAGGGCAACCAGGGCACAAGAAAATCCAAGGACTGTTTTTACTGAAATGCTTTCTGTATTAGGGAAGGGAAGAAAAACACGATGGTTGCCCATGTCTTGGCTGGGATTTTTGGCTGAGGCCTCCTGCATACCTCTGAAACACTGAAAAACATTTTGGACACCTTGGCCATGCTGCCAGACCTTGGCTTCTACATAACTGGTCTGACTTCCAGCATACTTGGAACAAATGCTAACTTCAAGGGTGAAAATCCAGCTGCACTTCTGAAGCTTAAACACAGACTCAGGAATCCAACTCAAGCTTTGATTTTTTTTGGAAAAGTATGCCTTCAGTCAACAAAGCAATACAGGACTTGGCCTAGCTTTCCTTCAAAAGCCAGGAGTGCATTATACAACTCCTGCAGTCTCTCTTCTGATGTAAACTGCCTTCAGAAGGCTGTGGCTTTCTCAGATTAATGGAGCACTATCTAATTAGGTACTAATTTATCAACAGTGCCCATAGTGTGCTGAACACTGCAAAATTATATCATAGGTGTAAGGAGGCAGTTGAGCCTCATGCTTTGAAACGAAGAAGGCATTGGCAATTCTGGCAATAACTTAGGGCTGTGTCCCTTCATATAGACTCTCTATCTGATCTTGTTTGACCCCTAGGCTGAGCTCTGGAAGACAGTGCAAAAGCCCCAACTCTGCATTGTTTTGGAGGTCAATGCCTTCCAGTTACTCCCTGGACTCCCTCAGCCCCCTCACAAAAGAGGTGTAACCCAGCTCAGCCAAACAGCCTCATCTCAGCTTGGAGCAGTCCCTCCCTGGGAAGGAGCCATGGGGAGATGGATTCCAGCCCTTCCACAGGGATGTGAGCTGCCTGGTGCAGTCCAGACAGCTGTCTGCTGCAGATTTGATTGAGTTCACCAAAGACCTCCACAAGCTACTTATTTTAGATGGTGGCCCAAAGGGTGAAGGCTCTCTGTCCTATTTGCTATCCAGTCTGCCACTTAAGCATTTTCCCTCTTTCTTTAAAGGTCAAAATTAAATGGATATTTCTTTACCACTTTACAGACAAATGCTTCGATAAGTGACTGCTTAGTGGCCGCGGGGATGAATACAGAATGTGGTAAATATCCTGACAGACAGGTGATATTTTTAAAATACAGGATTGTGCGAAGGTGAATTTTTGATTGTTAGATTTGGCAGGGATGGGTCTCTTCAAGTTATTACCTTCTGTGCTGAATGAATACTGACATTAGCTAGTCAAGCTGCATAACACATGGAGATCATTAGTATGCAGTAAATAGATATGTTTGCAGCTTGCCAGCCCTGGAAATCTGCAGTGAAACTGTCCCCTCCAGCTGGAGGAGGCTCCAGCTGCTGCACTGACAGCACGAGCCAGAGGTGAGCTCATGGTATTGCTTGGGGCCAGGGGGCTCCCTGCAATGATAAACACTTTGCCAGGGACACAAGAGTCTTTTCCCATGAAAATGGTATCCAGAAAAAAGAATCACACTCTCTGCTTTCATATGAGTGTATGTTCCCTCTGTATTTCTACAAGGTTCTGGGTATCACAGGACAGTAGCGATGAAAGCAAGAAGCTGTTTGTTAGAGCCACCCAGAAATGTTGCAGAGAAACGAAAATGTTTTGCATAAATGTGTCAGTAAACCTCTGCCAAAACACAGCCAGAAAGCTGGCTGCCTTTCTGCCAGGCTGCCACAGATCTCCTAGGAGCCTATGGTTTGAAAGAAAGAGGAAATCAAATTGAATAAAAATTTAAAAAAAATAAAATAAAATTTGAGAAAGCATTTTTGTGAATCAAATGAAACACCTCATTGTGTGCACTAATCAGATGATGCTGACACAAATGGCACCTGGGATGTGGAGCAACTGGGGTGTCCCTAAAGCTTGCCCAGACTGCTGGCACGTGCATCCTGTGGTATTTCCCCCACAGCAGACCCTGATCTGACAGCCTTTGCCTTCCTCTCCCCTCTTAGCTTTCTGGAGGATGATAAAGCATGAAGTTTAAAACTCAGAGCACACCTTCCCTGGCTCTTTCACATCCTGGAAGGCTTGTGCTAATTGTTATTCTTTCCATTTGAAAATTCCTGCTTTTGTTTAGTGCTGAGTGTCAGTGGGTCACTTCAGTCAGCCTCTGCACTAAACCATATTTATTGCATTCTGCCATGTTACAGTTGACTGTACTCTGCCATTCCTCATCTTTATAACAACTATAAAGCCTTAAAATTAATTTCATTTTGGATAGAAAAACATAATAAGCTCTTGAGTGAGCCTTTAAAAAGTCACAGTTGTTTGAAATAAAAATTAAAATCAATGCATGGTATTGGTGAATTCTGATAAGAAATCTTTATTAAAAACTGGCCTTAATTTTTAGTAAGAGAATCTGCAAGTCTAAACACTGAGGGTCTTTATGTGTATATACAGGACCATACACACATACATTATTGGCACAGGCTCAATTCATTGTACCAGGACTGTATTATACTCAGGTTATATTTTATTTATTATTTCATTGTTCATTCCTATTCAGCAACCACAGGTACTTCCCATTGAAACTACTCCTTGTCTTTTACATTTCTTCACTCAGAACAGTGTTTAAAGTACAGCTTTGGTTATCTTCCCTTTTTGATACCCTTTCTGCTCCTGCCATAGTGTAATTCGTGGCAGAGGGTTATCATTTGGGTGATTAAATCCCTGTTTAAATACTGTGTTTGAGCTTCTTGCCATTGGAACAGACCATGGAGTTGCTGACATTTTCTCAATTGATCCTACAAATTTGCCTAGTCCTCCTGGGTTTCTGATCTTCTCAGTCTGTGGACTGTAGATTACATGTTCAGAACATGCATTTTGTTGCAGGCAAAATAAGGACATTATTCCATGTCTCACAGCCTCTGGAGAATTTGCCCCAAAGTAAGAAATGCTGTTGAAAAAGCTTTGCCTTGCAGGAGCTGAGTTTATGGTGTGGAATGAGCAGCACACAAGCTGTTTCACACGGTGTGCAGTACACACCATTACCTGCTCCATGTCTCAAATTACTGAGTGGAAATCAGTCTTGTAATCAGCCCCTGATTATGCTACTTGCTGTTATGTGCTGAAGGAGGAGAACATCTGCTGCTTCTTTTAAAACACTTGTTAATGAAGGAAGTCTTCCTGCCAAGAATGTAAGTGAAGGACTGCCTGTATCCCAGCAAGAGAAAACTGGACTGGGAGATGTAGGTAAGGCTCATATGAAGTGTGGGAACCTCCTGGAGATGGAGTTGGTTGAAATGGCAAAGCTGATTCTTCCTTCTTTGTACCTTCCACATCCCCTTTCCTGGTAGTAGCCCAGGAACCTGGAAAGAAGGAATAAACTATCCATTTCACCAGCTTCAATCTGCACTTTCTTTCTGGGGAGACAGGACTGGATAAAGACATGGTGAGCTCTTCTCTTCAGAGTGCAACAGTCTCACTGTTTGCAATTGAGCCTCTCCTTGGAGCCTTAATAATTGTTTGGGATTTCACTTTAAAAAAATAATAGAATAATGGCAAGCTAGAACATCCAAATAACTTCTAAATTAGTGCAATTGGTGCCAAGTATATCAGTGCTAAGCCAAAAATCCAAAGCCTTGGACAACAGATCATTTAGCAAGTTGATGTATATTCATTAATTCTTATGGGAGTAGAGAGGGAACAATGCACAAATGGAATGGAATTCTTCTTTTCAGTTTATGTATACAAATATTGAAATGGGTCTGAGTTTGTGTAATTGTTAAATTCCAGAGTTGTTTTTTTTTTTTTCAAAAACATACTCTTAGTCCCAGCGAACAGTTGGAGAAACAATAGCTAATTTAATTTATCATCTTTTACATGCACAGCTGTGGATGGGAAGGAAAGCTCTGTTTTGGCATCAAAGACCTTGACAATCCAGCTTTGCTAGCTTTAAGCCATTTTAAGAAGCATGCTTGCTTACTAATCTTTGTGTGAGGAAATTCAAAGCTCCTCGAAAGCTGGAAATGTTGAGTTCACAGCTCCAAATCTGTCCCAAGCTGGGGGCTGCCTCCCTGTGTGCTGTCCTCTCCTTTGCTTAGCACTGCCTGTCGTGTACAACATTAATTGCACAACATTAATTTGTCTTTCACAGCATTAATTGCAGGCTTGCAAGACCACTCAGAGAGTGGACTACAAATTGCAACTTGCATTGAAAGGGTCAACCTCAAGGGTTTTCCCCTGATTTTTGACAGCCATCACTGAACAGTGACACAAAATCTATTTATTTAGTGGTTGTCCATTTCCTGTGATCTCTAAGATAAGTGTTTATCTCTTTCTGAGTGTTATTTTACTACTAATCTTAGGTTAAGGGATAAAGAAGAATACAGTGTATGATTTGTCACTCATTACAAGGGGAACTTGTGGCTCATCTTCCATTTATACTCTTGAAGTTTGCCATAAATCATCAAATCCACGTGAATTCAGTGAAGAGCAGGTACTACAGTATGAGTGAGCCAACAACCTATACCAGTGCATGCATAGAAAACATAGAGTTTAATTAAAATAGTAGTAGTAGTAGTAGTAGTAGTAGTAGTAATAATGATAACAACAACAGCAACAATAACAACAATAAATTTAGTTTAATTTAAACTATGAAAACAGATTTAACAGGTTTGTGAAAAGCACATGAAGATGCACTTTTAAAACTGAACCAAAGAAAGCTAAAACTTCTGGTTAAAGTAGCTATTTGTCTTTGCTTCCATGTAGCTACACTGATTCATGTACTAAAACACAGATTAAAAATAATGTTCTTGTGCTTCGAGCCTCAGTTGTCTTGGGATTTTTACATATGGTAAGAGGAAATTATTATTACGTCTAATAAATATCATATCAGTAGCTTGGTGTAGAAGAGCTCTGTATTGGTACAAATTCTATTCAGGGAGAAGAATAAAACAAGCAAAAACTCCACATTGCTTCATTGCTTTTTCATTCAGTTACATCACCAGTATTTATACCAAGGCCTTATGCTTATCTCAAAGTCAATTTTATTAAAGCTGCTTTCAATCTCACACTAATAAATGTCAGTTGTTTAGTTTGCTTTCCTTCTGAAGGAGAAGTTAGTTGTGATGGTCATGAAAGTTGTGTAAGTCTGGAAGCATAAGTAAAAAGTGGTTTTTCTTTTATATATAGCAACAGCTGTGACAAGGTTTACTTTTGAATGAGGTTCCAAAAAAAGGCTGAAAATTAAAGCTTGCCACAAGTAAGGAAAATATTTGCTCTTCGGATTTTCTTTGTTGGAAGGATCTTTCCAGACGTTCCTCTTCTTTCCTCTTCCAACTGTTTTTTTTCCTCTGCTGCACTATTACCAATGCAATACAGCAGCACTGGACAGATAACACGAGGGGTTTGTAAAAGCAGGGTTGTTGTCTGCTAGGAGTCCCCACGGTGCACATGTCCAGGTTTTCCCAACACTTCCAAGAACAGTGGTTTCCTTGCTCTTTCAACAGCTCCAGCAGGAGCATCGTGCAGTGCACAGTTTGCCTGTGCCAGGAGGGAGTGGAGCCACCCTGGTTTATAGCCCCAGGAGGGGAGTGAGACCAAGCCTGTCCTTGCACCCTCTTCCAGCTAACCCCTAATAATGTACATACCTCCTCTTCGAGTGCTGTTTGCATGTGTTTGATACAGGATTTGAGGAACAGCCTTTAGTTTTTCAGAGAGCCATTTGCACAGCTCCCAGTGCTGGACTGTGAGGGCAAGCCCAGGTAGGCTCCACTGGAGAAGCCCTTGGATATCTTAGTGATAAACAACATATTAAACCTGCTGAGAGGGAGGGACTGTTTGCTTATGGGTCTGAGCAAACTTGGGAAGTATTTAAGTTCATGTATAAAATACTGAGGTGAGGTTTTCAATCTAAGATTGAAGTTACGTATGCACGCAAATCATTTTTTATGTCAAAGGTGACTGGTGATCTAAGATTGAAGTTACATATGCATGCAAATCCAAACTTTTGCAGCAAGCTCCTGTTATCATTTTTTATGTCAAAGGTGACTGGTTTGATTACAGTGGGGAAACAATTTTAAATTGTCTTTCTGACCTGCTGGTGCAGGATGTGAAACCAGCTACTCCAGGGAGGGCAGAGACATGGTGGAGCAGCTCAAGTCACTAGAACACACATATTCAAGGGTGGGCATTGCTCAGAAATGGAGATGTAATCAAAGTGGCTGTCAATGAACATCAGTGATCTCGTGTAATCAAAGTGGCTGTCACTGAACATCAGTGATCTCAGAGTGGAAGGAGCAAGGGATGCTGTAGCTAATAGAAAGTTCGTTTCGGCCCAAATTGTTTTGGGGAAGGAAGTAAACAAACAGTAAGTAAAATTCCCTAAGCCCCAGCTCCTTATACAAATAGCAGTGCATCTTATCAACCATACCTAACAGCTGCTACCTGTGTTCTTCTAACCACAGGAATGCAAAGCATGAGTTCTTATAGCAAAAAGCTTATAGTTCTGCACTCCTTTTAATAAAAACACAGGGTCTGTTAGAAGACAGTGTTCTTTAAAGTCCATGAGAGTGACCAGCCTCATCTGCTGCTTTTTGTCCCAAAATAACATTATAAAGTCACTCCAGAAGGGAAGGTGCCTTGTCCAGGCAGGTGCTGTGATAGGAAGGCTTTGAATGGATGGCACTCTGGGTGTGGTGGAAGGGCACCTGCCACAGCTGGGTAATGAATGTCTTACAGGATGGGCTGCAGTCCAGGGGGTGAAAGTCTGAGCCAGTCAGGTTGTTGCTTCCTGGTCTCCATGCCTGGTTTTTCCATTACCAAAATGTTGGCAGGCATGGGAAAGAAAATGTGCACTGCTTGGTGCCATGCATTCCCTAACCTGGATCAAGGTGTAGGTTTCCCTGAGACCTCTCGCAAAAAAAATCACACAGCTATCAAATGAGCACAAGCATAAAAAAATAACCTGATTGTAGAGTTTTACTAGTGGTAGGATACAAAAGAGAAACAGTTTAATTTTGCCACTGTCCCTTGAGATGAGAAAGGAATAAAGACAGAGCAGAATGGACCTGCTTAGGTTGCCATTTCTGCTGAGCTAAGTGTAAATTGGCAGAGTTCAACCCCTGAAAGGTTTGTAAGTTGTTGTAACAGAGTGGTGACATAGACATGCACTCACAGGTCAGTTCCCCATACTGGTACTTTATTTAAACTCCCTGAGCTACTCTGTTCATGGCCCTGAGGCCTGAAATTGAGGCAATTTGATATAAGGTTATGTGCTTGTCAACCCAGCCTCCCCCAGCTGAGCCTGGCAGTAAAAACATTGGATTTCTCTACATTTGTGAATTCCAGAAGTAAGACTGCTGTCTGCCAGCTGTAAATGTAGGAAACTACTTATCCCTAAGATGGTAACAAGGCAAACTGACGCCTTTTTTTTCTTCTAGCAGGATTATCAACCCTCATCAATCACATCTCATACTTGCAAACTAAATTAACAGTTTTCCATGTCCTCTGAGTTTTTATTGCCCAAGTTCGGCTGTGATCGCAAAGAAACAGTGGAAATGTTTGCACACATAAACAGCAGGTAGCTAGGCAACAAAACAGAGGAACTTGACCTGCTGGTGCAGGATGTGAAACTACAGGGAGGGCAGAGACATGGTGGAGCAGCTCAAGTCACTAGAACACACTTATTCAAGGGTGGACATTGCTCAGAAACAGAGGTGTAAGGAAAGTGGCATTCGTGGCTGTCAATGAACATCAGTGATCTCAGAGTGGAAGGAGCAAGGGATGCTAATAGGAAGTTCATTTTGGCCCAAATTGTTTTGGGGAAGGAAGTAAAACCTCTGGTGGGATAGTGCTGAGGACTTGCTAAAGCACTTTCTTTCCTCTCTCAGCTATCACATAATTAAACCTGCAGCTTTATATCTTCCTTAGCCACCATGCCTTCTCCTTTCTCTTGCTGCCTCATGAATCTCCACCTGAACTCCTTGGTTCAGGACTCCTACTGGATTTCTCCATGCCTTTCACTGAGCAGTCTCATTAGAGCCTGTAGTTTATAAATAATGCATTGGGAAGCTTCACTCTTTGTTTGCACAACATTTGAGTGTTCTGGCAGCATGTACATTTCCTGTAGTTGGTGTAATTGCCCAGTTTGTTAAAAAATATGCCCAAACTTGATATTTCAGGGAGGCAAATCTTGGGAGGCAGCTCTAGAGGGAATGCCATCTATGGCTAATATAAAACAACCACCTTTGGCAAGTTTCATGGCCTTTGTGCTCTATGGTCCTGCACACATGGGGGTCACAATACCCAGCCTCGTAGGTGGGCTGAGGATTTTTATCTCAGTTTTGAGATGCATTTTGATAGTTATAAGAAGTTACGAAGAGATAGTGAAAGCATTTCGGGTGAAAAATTTAAAATCTTCCAGATTCAGAATAACTGAGGGACTAAGACATCCTAAACACATATCCCTGGGAGATTATACAGATTGATAATGGTTAAATCCTTCTTGTCTGGAACCAGATTGATGGCTTTATATCTAATGTGGCTCGTTTGCCCTAACACCCTCTGGAAGTCTCTGATGTATGGAAGTTATCTGCTGGGCTCCACATCCATCTGGCAGGACCATTTCTTGCTTCTGAGGCTGACCAAGAAGTGTCTTCTGTGCCATTTTAAGAAAGTCTGTACAAATCCCTGTATTTGATTAAGATTATATTGCTCTAATTGAAGGATCAGGATTTAAAAGAAAAATGGACCAAATACATTATTAATCTAATAACAGAGAACATAAAACGTTTAGGAATAAAGACAGGAGGCCAATAAGACCCAAGGAGTATGTTTTGAAGAATAATCATGTGCTTGTGTTAAGTGTCTGTATGATGCAGGGCAAATGAGTGGGTTTAAAACATCTTAGTATAGATTAAATTGGGATGAATCACCTTAATTTTCAAGGACAGCCTGTCTCTGTCATGGAAAAAGTCAGCCAGTACATCCAAATGCACCAATGTAGGAGTTTGTGTATTCAATTCTTCACTCCACCAGGGACCCCTCTGCAGGATACCTTTTGTGTCTCAGGTGTAGGGATGAAAGAGAATTAAAAGGTCAAAATACTCATCAGTTTCATGAACAACAGCCCTGTGCTCATCTTTCTTGCAGTGGCCTCATGGAGAGCTTCCCTACTCAGCCTTCATGTAGCTGGCTGAGGTGCTTGGGAAGGAGGGTACAACATCAGATACTTAGGTTGTGCCAAACTGTGTTTGTCTGGCCATGTTGGTGTCAGGATTTGCTTTGTGTTGGATATGAAGGTGTAGAGGGGACTGTAAGCTGCAAGGTGAGCACGTCCAGAAGACAGAGACAACTGTGAACACCTTGGTCTGCTGTGAGTGAGAACTGTAGATGTCTACAGAAGTATTGCTCAAGCAACTACCATCTGCTTAATATGTCTTGATCAGTCTCTAATTGCTCTCATGCCCCAGCACAAGGCTTCCTGCTCAGGAGCTTAGGGCTCAGCTGCTGCTTCTGTCCTCTCACAATCATGTTAAGGGCTTAGAGGTGTTACTGCCCTCCGAGCAGCTCTTCTTGCTACAAATGATGGATTGTGTCAAAATAGCATTGCTAACTTGGCTTTGTCTGCCAACAACTTTGAATGAGGCTGATCAGAGAGTTCCAGCTCCTCTATTGACAGGATCTGGCAAGAATTGATCATTAGCTCAGTTTTCCTCTTGTCAGTAAACTCAGAGGTGCATCCCAGCAGACCAGCTCTGTGGCAGCTCCGGCTGAATGCTCACATGGCAGCTGTGGTTTGGCTGCTGTGCCATCAGTTTGCTGGTGACATTCTGCTCCATGACTTTTATTCAGCGTATCCAGATGGTGCAATTTCCCTTTTTTTTTGCCATGAACCTGGCCAAGACAGATGGCTGGATGAGAATGAGCTGGCAGAAAATCTGGCAAGAGAGGTGTGAGGTGCAAGGTGTGAGGAGATGGGCAAGATGAAGAACACAGGATATGGTTGCAAGTCCTGACTACACTGTCACAGCCCAACTGTGACCACCTTTGCCAACGAGTTTGGCCATTTAAAAATATTTCCCAGAATCTGCAGGCTTTGGAGTTCCCAGCTAATGAACTTTCCAGGCAGTATCTTCCTATACAATACCTCAAGCAACAGGAGGGACCCTGATTTTTCCTGGTGTCACGTTGACATTGAGAGTATTGCAAGGTGCTACCCTGGCAGCTGTCTGTGACAAACCTGGTGAGGCTTCCCCTAGGAGAGAATCTAGAGGCTGCCTGGCCATGCTGAGAGCATCAGCAATATCTCATTTATTTCTAGCTGCTTCTGGAATCTGTTCTACCTAGTCTACCTCATCAGCTTTGTTATGGGATTTGGGCAGCTTGCAGTAACAATTTGAAGCACTCAGCAACCTCCTAAGTCTGGGACATGGAAGCAATCATAGCAGACTTTCAACTCTCCTTTAGAAAGTCTGGATTTGTCAGCACAACCTTATTTCATCATTTTTGTTTGTTTGGATTTGAGTATTCCCTCCCTCTCCTCCCTTGCCCATCCCCCCTTTTTTAACTTTAATTGCCTAACTTTTGTTTTGGGGAAGAAAGAATGAAAAGAAATGCTTGGAAACTCAGAGTTTCTGCTTAACCATTCCAAAAGTAAGTTGAACTGATTTTTGTGTTTGAGGAGATCTTATCTGAAGAAGATAAACATTCAAAACCCAACAAACTTGCCTTGGATATGAAATAATATATTTCTAGATGCAGTTTAGATAGAGATACAAAGTTTGGCTTTTATAACCTGCTGGTAATCCTGAGTAAACAGGCATTTGAATGAAAAGATGAATTATGTACAGCATAATGAATGAAGTCAGCTGAGATGGTGATTAACAAACACCTTCAATGTGAGGGTATGGTCATACTGTCTAGCTTAGATGCTCTGTATTGCCTAAATGCATCTTTAAACTACCCTGAAGGAGATGAGGTAATTATCTTCCCTCAGTGCCCTTTCCAAGAGCCACTGGTAGAGTGTTTAATTGCAGTGATACTTCCAACCTGTACCTTTTTTTCTGGTGGCCCACTTCAGTTTACCTTACAAAGACAGGTATTTTAGGTCATTCTTTGGATTTATTGTTGATGAACACTAGCTGGTAGGTTGGATCAGTGTATAAAGAGGAGTTTGCTGCATTGGGGCTTAACAAGGTGGTGTAGGGCAATCTGTTTATTCAATTTATAGTGGCAGAAACACTGTAGCTACTGGCTTGTTATGACTATAAATAGTATGTAGCTGTCACTTTCAGTATTGAGGGAATCTCAGCAACAGGAACCTCTATTTATCTGCAGTTTTAGCTTCCTTCATGCATCACTGATGGTGGAAATGAAACACAGGGAAAAAAAAGAAAACTCTGCCATAAGCTTCAGTGGAGCTTTAACATATTTGCAAGATGTTCATGCAGGGATTCCCCATCTGCCTTTACCTACTGGGGTTACAGGAGCTTATCCACCCACAGCATCCACAAAGAACTGCTTTTAAGATGTGAAAGCTTCCCTGAGCATTAGAACCTGTTAGAGACGTCCTTTATCCAAAGATTTTAGAATTTGGGATGTTTGGTCTCCTACTTTGCAATCTGAATAAATTGTTTTGACTTTCTGTGCATTGTGTCTTCTCCCTCCCACCAGTAAAAAGCAAGGAGTAGTTTTCACAGCCTTTTAAGAATGGATGTTATATATGTGCTATAAATTACACATTTCTAACTAGTATATTTTGTGCCAAAGAAGTTTTTCCTTCTACTCCTCCCTACTTTTGGTCTGGTAACTGGTTACACTTTCCTGCTGCTTTAAAGTTTCCTTCACCCTGCCTTTTCCATCATGAGTTCTGTTTCAGCCAACCTTTGTGCAGCACAGACATATAAAGTAAATTTCCCTATAAATCTCCAAAGAGCTGGAGATGTGTAAATGAGCTCTTCTGTCACATGCCCAGAGGGTGCTCTTACAGTTTAGGAAACCACAGCCTGCAGCTGAAAGTCCCAAGCAGTGTATTCTCAGAGCTCCCTGGTGTTTGCAGAGTGATGGTTAAAGGAGCACAGATATTTCATGAGATAGAGAGATGCCTGTGACTTTGGAGGAAAAAAAAAAAAAAAAGCCTGTGCCATATTTGTAGCTTTTTTTGCATACAAACCTGCTGACACTCTGCAGAGAGGCAGATTTTTTTTCCATGTAGCTACATTGATTGATTTCCAGGATCTGTGGTTTCAGGGACTCCTTCTAAACTCCTACAGTCATGCAGGAAAGATTTTAAAATTAGTAACACAAATATTGGCAAACAGTTGTAGGTGAAATCAACTAATCCTGTCAGTAATAATCTCTCAGGCTCTATCTCCATCACCTCCACAGTGCAATGCCCTGCAGAGATGTGCATGTCAGCACTTGTACAAGCTTTGTCTCACTCCTAAAACTAGGGTGGGAAGCATGACTAAAATGACCCCCATGTTGCTTTACATGACCCTTTATGAGCCTAAAACATATTCACAACAAACATTGTCAGTGTTTTGTCCCTTCTTGCCCTGACCAGATGTTTCTGTAACCTGGTTTGCTGCTGGGAGAGGTTGGGGGGCCAAGTGGGAATGAAGTTGGTGCTGGTGTCAACTGGAGGTTGGCATCACTCAGTGTTGCAGTTATGCACTTTCATGAGAAGTCAGTTGGCTTTGCTGACAGCTGATCTGGAGCCAAGACAACAAAAGGTTAAGTCATGGCTTCTCTGTGGCTGCTGCTCAGTTTCCCATGGTGTGGGGAGGGATGAGCCTGTGGTCCCAGTTTAGCCTCTTGAGTCCTTCCCAAGCACTCGCTTGGCTTCAGTGCTCTACCATATTAGGAGTGTATGGAGCGAAGCCCAGGAGCCTGGATCAGGAACTCTCCTGTCATTCTGACAAGCTGCTGCTATATTTAGTAAGAGGCACATGAGAATAGCAGCTTAAATGTGGGAGGGGGCTGCTGGAATGCCCAAATGTGTTTGAATCCACTTGACTCTTGATGGAAACTCTCAGCTTGTGCTATCTTTAGAGGGTCTCATACAGGAATAAATAACATTTCCTTTTTTTTTTAATAAAGAGACAAGCAATTCAGCTGTCATATACCCCCACTACAATAGTTCTGATGAGCAGCAAATACTGCACAGTAAAATAACTCGTTAAGTGCTTATTTACCCTCTTGTTTCAGTCGCACGCAAACTAATCAGCAAAAGTGTATTGCATTTAAATGCAATTATGGCAGCCATTAGAATGTGAACAGCCTAGTTGTGGTGGTTGTTTTTTCTTTTTTTAAAACATTATTTTCATGCAATATTACTTGTGGATGAGCAAAAGATTCACCTTGTGTTTGAAATGCCCAAATGGAAAAGCGAGAAAATACTGTTAGGAGCAGGATGATTTTTATTTGTCATTAGAATGATTATATTCTTCTCTATAAACAAACAAACCCCCTTACATCTAGTGACCATAAAATAAGGCTCCTACATTATTAAATCCATAAAGGATTTCGTGTGGTAAGAGTCAGATGCATCCGATGAACCACACTTTAACAAAAACATCCAGCTGTTCTTCACTCAGAAAAACAGGTTTCCTGGTTTTCAGCAAGAGCTGTTTTCTGTGGTTTTCTGTCCATTTCTCATCTAGGCTGAGTGCTCTCTTGTGAAGGTCAAGTGACTTCTCCAAGGTCTGCTGCTGAGTCAAGAGCTAAACGTGGCACCAGGATTCCCCTAGTTCCAACTCATCTACTCCTCACTTGTCTACATAATCTCTAGGAAAACATGTAGGACCAAATCACCATCAGGAAGGCTGAGGGGGGAAATCCAATGAAATTCCCTTGTAGAGATTTATTTCCTCAATGCATCCAGGGAAAGGGAGAAGTTTAGTGCTAATGACCCATGGAGGGGTTGATGAGTTGGGTTATTTTTTGCTGAATTAGGAAAAAAAAGGAGGTTCTAGAGAGCCCTGTGATCCTGCTGTGGGTTTTGAATTCCTGAACTCATTGCCTTGCCTCTGCAGCTTTGCAGTGCTATACCCATTTTGCCATAGCTTCATTCTACAGCCCTGTAAGCAGTGAGCACAGCAGAGGCTGGAAAACCTCATGCAGCTCAAGGCAAATATTATTCCTTGGTTTACTTCTGGGGCTGGTCAGCTTCACACTAAATGTGAATATGACTGGACATTTTTCCTTCAAAAAACCCTGTCTGCCTTTGTTTAGCATTTGTCTAGTGATCTCCAACTCCTCTAGATACACAAAATATACCTAGTGGATACATAGAGATTTATATCTTGGAGGTATACACACACATCCACATATGTATTGACTTTAGAGCCATTAGTGCCCTTTGGTAAGATTAGGCTATTTTTGTGTTTTGTTCATTCTTTGGTAACAAAAAATGCCTCATAATGAGGGTATGATTTGATAACAGTATGGGTCGAGCATTGTGACAAAGCCTGGAATGCTGAGAAGTGCTCCTGCTCAGTCTCCTGCAGGCAGAAACACACAGCCCAGGTCAGGTAGCACATGAAAACCTCCTCCTCCTGAGGCATACACAATTACAGTCATTTGGAAAAGGCTGGAAATGATGGTCCTTCCCATCCACTCTTGGAAGTGCAATAATTAACTCCTGGGTCCAGAACCACCACAGGAGAAGTTCCTGCTGTTTTAATTGGACTCTCTTTCTCTGTAGTTAGGACAGATGCTCCAGCTTTATGATGGAAAACTGGTTTTTCTAATGCCAATTCCTTTCTCTACTTTTTGAGGTTTCCTCTACTATTTGCCTGACATTTCATGCACATACTGCTATATCAACATGGAGTTTTTCTGAAAACCTGGACATAAATATAGCAAAGCAATGAGGAGACACCACAGCTTCAAAAAGAGTGATATCAATTGCTGACCCTTGACTTGGCCTAAGTCAGTCTCTAAGCAGTTTCATTAATGTTTCATTCTCCTTACAAGAACAGTCGCCCACTTTGTTTCTGCCTGAGCTGCTGCTGAGGAAAAGAGCAAAGAAAACTATGCTTTGTTGCCTTAATTAATTTGGGTTTTTTTTCAGAATCACAAAGCACTCTGTGAATTATGGGATGCAAGTTGTGCGTACAGATAAAAAAATCAGCAGTACAGTTTGCAAATATGCAATATATACCCAAAGTGTGTCCTGAAATTTTTCTTACTGCTGCTAACCAAGCATGTCCCTGTCTGGAACAAGTGCAGCATTGAATGACATGGAAAATCTGGACTGTCCTGCCTCAGAATGGAAGCTGTGGTGCACTCAAGCACTCAGGAAATTCTGCCCTCTTCATCCACAGGTCTCCAACGTGTGCGTCATGGTAGACAAGCAGGTGTTTAACTTTGGCTTGTGGTAGTTTAGCAATTATCAAATAAGTTGTTAATAACCAGACTCCTAGAATGAATGTATGGCATGGGTAGGAAGTGGGTGGACACAGATGGTTACTCATGCCAAAAGCTTCCAGCCTGAGTCTCTGAGGTCTAGAAATAATAAGTGGCTCTTGCCCGTGGGTGTGTATCACCAAGATGCTCTTGCACACTCTGTGACAGGTTCAGCACTGCTCAGGAGCCACCTCAGCCCAGTGGGGCCTCCCCCTTTGGTGTCACCAGATCTGGGGGGATGGATGGGCCCTGAGTAAGTCCTCTCTGCCAGAGCACAGTGCTACACAGAGGGGTAGTGCAGTGATATTCAGAGCAGTGTAAGGCAGATTTATAGGTGCAGCAGCCCCTTTTTTTCATTCCCTCTATACTGGAGGTGATTTTCAAAAACGATGCCTGCATGCAGCTGTTATGCAGTATAAGAACAAATGCTTAGAATAACCTATAAGAAAGGAGCAAATCACGTTGTGTAGGAGATCACTAAGGATAAGCATCTTTCTGTTTTCCTGTGACATGATCACTCTGCTTAGCTCATAGACAGTTGGGGGTCTGTATCTGTCGATAAAGAAATAAAATCTAAAATTTCTCCCTTGGTCTGATGACTGCAACTAGAAGAACTGTTGGAAGGGGCCATCCTGGACAATGCTCACTTCAGTCAGGGATGCTTCTTAGCTCTTAGAGAATAGTCCATCACTGCTCTGTTCTTGTCCATGACTCTTTTCAGTCCATGTTTTTCTTACTTTGCTCAAAATGGCTCAGGGTGCATAAAACAAGTCTTCATTCAGTAGATTTTGTTGTATTTGTGACTGGGAAGATAGATAATGGCAATACTTGCTGAGAAAATATGAGCCTTTGAGATATTATTCTTGGCCATGTATTTTAGAAAAGTTGTGAGATCAAAGGGAAGTTATTATTTACAGTGACCTTCAGATATAGCTGCAAGTGTCATACTGAAAAATGTGGGGGTTCCCTCTATATCTAGAACTGATCTGAGGAAAAAAACCACCCCTCCCATCACCACTAAGAGGGCACTCAATGTTCATCATCCCATGTTTCAGTGTTGAATGATGCCTCAGACAATCAATCCCAAAGAGTGTGAAGAGAAAAGCAAACAGACCAAGCTGCTCTAGCAGGCACAAGAAGTCTTTAGGTCTAGACAAAAAAAACTACAAACATCTGTATGTGTTTTCCTATGTATGGCTCTCCATTGCTGAACAATCACTCTTCTCTAGGGTGGCAGGGAGAGATGTCCTCACCATAGCTCTGCTCTACATTGCACTTACACACACATTGTTCCTGGCATTTACCCATGCCTTGGCACACTGGCAGAGTGTTCTTTGCTTGCAGTCCTGTTCCAGCTGTTCCAGGGTTTCTGGGGCAGGCCTGGAGCCTGGAGTGCACAGATGCCTCATTAGGCAGCCTGCAGCTCTGTTGTTTCCCCTCCTGCATTTAAACTAAGCCTGTTCACAGGCCTTGCATGTAAAAGGATGATAAACACTCAGTAGCTCTTGTGTGTTTGTCTTCTGTCAAGTAAATCTCTTTGGCATGGGCTTTCCTTGAGACCAGTGATTCCCACCACCCCTCTTGCTGAACACAGGGTGTGCAGAGTGGCACAGACACAAACCACCACGTTGAGAGCTTTCTCCAACTGCCACCAAAAACTGACTCACCCAGAACTTGCTCTGGGTCCAGGCTGGAGTTTCATGTACTTCAGCCTTGGGCCACTTGTCTTGTGTTGAGCAGCAACATGCTGGAAAGTCAAAAGGGTGTGGAAAAGTCAAACTGGCAAATCCTAAGGTGGGATCTGGGCTCCCTACCAGAATTAAGGGCTTTGAGAAGCTATCTGTAAAAACATGGAGGTTGGTCACAAGGGAAAGAAAACAGAGAAAGATTTCACGTGTTCTTGAGTGCATGTGAACTGTTCAATCTCAGAGACGATAAATGATGCTAAAAGATTTTCTTTTTCCTGTGCAGGTTGCATTAGTTTTCACCGTGAATCTTCAATTCCCTACATGCTGAGAAGAGAAAGTTTAGGATTGAAAGTGTAGAGGGATCATTCTCTTTTTGGAGGCATGATTGATAGCTGAAAGATTTCACGTGTTCTTGAGTGCATGTGAACTGTTCAATCTCAGAGACGATAAATGATGCTAAAAGATTTTCTTTTTCCTGTGCAGGTTGCATTAGTTTTCACCGTGAATCTTCAATTCCCTACATGCTGAGAAGAGAAAGTTTAGGATTGAAAGTGTAGAGGGATCATTCTCTTTTTGGAGGCATGATTGATAGCTGAAATCCTGGGAACCACAGTCATCTCTTTGCAGAAAGCTTCCCCACAGCACATGCAGCTAGATTTTTTTGCTTTCATAAATATTGTCCTTTCAGGACATATTTGCTAAATCATGTCCTGCTCACTGTCTTTGCCAGCCTCATTTAACTTCATTAGTGCTCTGGCCCAGTTCATATTGTTTAAAATGCATGATGTTTTTTGGGAATGGCACATATGAAATCATGCAAACTGCTTAGAATAGCTTCACCTGAAGCATTCAGCATGGGTAAGTTATAAGGGATCTGAGAGAACTGTGTTACACTGACATGTTTCATTAAGGTCCATAATTAACTAATGCATGTGCACTAATACATGTGTTGGACTGTAAGAGAATTGGATGGGAGCAAACACCCTGACTCCCAGTGGTGTGTAGCTATGTAGGACCATATTCCTTACCACATTTGCTGCCTGTGCTGGCAGAGCACAGCTGAAATTTGCCCTTTTTTCTTCCCTGTAGTGATGACAGACATATATTCTTACCCTGAGCACATACTGCAACATTGGATGACCAGCTACAAAGTAGGACTGTCTGTTGCTCTGAGATTTGATCTGACCAAATACTCATTAGATGTTTCATATTAACACTGGTGTGTGTGTGTGTGTGTGTGTGTGTGTGAGAATATGTACTTATTTTTTATTTTTCCAAACGACCCTGACATTGCCTTCTCCCTAGCAGTATCTGAATGGTACTGATAAAGTAGATACATTTTACCAGTGCAAAAGAAACAGTATTTGTGGGGAAAAAAAGTCTGCAAAAAGGGCATGTCAGCCTGTAAATTTGATGGACCCTGTGGGCATTGCCCTTTGCTGCTGACCCTGAACACAGCCAGGGCTGGAGCAGAGCTCAGGCCATGCAAGTGGCATTACCTGGCTCTTACCCTAGTTCTGGGCACAAGGAATAAACCTTGTGGTGTTTGTTGCAGTTACAAATCCAACAGGGGACTGTACTTGGCTTTCAGATGCTGTAAGTGCTTCTTTGTCCCCAATGAGGTGCAGATCACACCATCACTTCTGTGAGGAGCAATGCTTTCTAAGTCAGCAGATTCTACTGAACCAGCTAATTGTTAAATATCTGTAATTGCCTTCTAACCTCTCTCTCTTTCTTTTTTCCCCCTTCCTCTAGCACATTCTTTGCTACTGTTTTACTAATCCAGGCACTGACCCACATGGGAGCGACTCTGTTTGCTCCCAGACTGAGCATCTCTGTGGAACTTGCATTAAGCAGTTCAGAAGGGTAAGGCTTACATTAAGAGACTTCCAGAAAGAGTATGTTGTTGCAAAGACTGTTGAATAGGGGTTAAAAACATCAGGAACTTAATCGTTTATTCAATGAAGCAGAAGGCTGTGCTGGATGGATTTCCTGGCAGCACACCAAGGCACCATGGTGTGATGTGATCCTTTTCTTTTCCCTAAAGCCTAAGCACCAACCAGGCCCATGGAGTGAGTCTGTCCCAGGCTCCCACAGCCAGGGCAGGATGGGTTACCTGCACTGAATGATGGCTCAAGAAGTAGCTGACTGCTTAGGCTGGAATGTATTTTATCACCCTGGCCAAACCATTTTTGAAACTCTTTTCTAAACATCCACAAACAACCAGTCCTGGATATAACCTCTGGGTTTGATGCACTTTGCTCTTTCCTGCTGTTATCTTCTTATGCACATTTAGCCAAAGTCACTGACCTGGCTTATGCTGAATAAACTGTCTCCATGGGATTTTATGCAGCATCAGGCAAACCTAATTTGACTGAATAAATCACATGCTGGCCCATAGTTACCTATGTCAGCAGTGCCTGAAGCAACACCTATTCTCAATGAGTACCCTGGCCTATCTCATAGGTTAGGTCCAAATTACAGGCCACAGAAGGAGGCAGAAGAAAACCTGAGAGTGTGACATTCTTCAGCACAAGGAAGCCTTAATAAACCTGTGGATCTTTAAGTGAGCCACTTGCTGTAAACTGCATTTCATCACAGAGCAAATGATCTGAAGTAGTCTCCTCTGCCAATACATGTACTTACTTATGCATTGTGCAGGCAGCAATAGAAATAGATGTTATTTTCTAAGCCCAATCTGTATGTATCAATGTGTGTAGACTTTGCAAAACCCACTTTTGTTATGAGTAGGGTCCCACCCTACTCCTGCATGTGATAGTTAGAAGTTCAGCCTTCCAGGCTTCCTTCTCTCCTTCCTTGTTCTCTGATCAGGTGAAGAAATGTTAGGAAAGAGGAGTCATCAGGATTGTCTTTTAAAATGCTTTTAAAATGCCTCTTTGTTGGTATGGCTGTACCTGGGGCAATGCCAGATGTGCCTCAAAAGTCTGTTTAAAATGAAAATGTGTATTGCACATATCACAGGTTGTGATTGTGAATAGCTGACTTTCAGGTGAAAGGGGCAGCTCTCTGGGCACCTCAAGTGCCTAGAGTAATCTCTGGTCACTTGAGTTTATTTACCCAAGTAACCTCTGAAATGGTAAAAAAAATGACTGGTTGTATTAGTCAATATAAAGTAAAAGCTCTACTGTCCAACTTTGTACATAGTTTGTACGAGAGGATCTATGTATCGATGCTAAGAATATTGGATTTGTTGCATGGTTTGCCTCATCTTTGTCTCCTGGTGTACTGACTGCCTTTACACAGCACTGGTTTGTGCAGTACATGCTCAGGCAAAGGCAAACAATGGGAGACTCATTTTTCCTTAGCTGACTGTTGCCTTATTTTATTTAGATACTTTTATTTCAAAGATGGTCTGGAATTATACTTTTGTAAAAAAAAAATGTACTGGTAACCATACAAAAGACCTAAGTCTTAAAATTAAATATTCTTAAAACAGGGGAGGAAGTGTCACCTTGCTAAATTTCACAGCCTCCTACAAGGCATGGGACCACTCACAAAAAAGTCATCCTAATCTTTTTTATTCTCCTCCAAAGTAAGCAAAGGTCCCTATTTCAAATGCCTCTCACAGAAACAGCCAGATTTTTTTCTCACCAGAGGTTCCACAGCAAGTGGTTGTGTGGTTTGACACACCAAACCCATGTAGAAAACTTCAGCAAAAAACTCAGGTGAGGTTCATAAACTAGTAAAAGCACATGATTAGTAAAAGCTAATGACTTTTCAAGGGCAGGATCTGATGAAATAGTTATGATTTCAGAAATAAACTGCTGGACACTGTTGGCATTAGGGGAATCAGTAGGGGGAAGATTTCATGGCCAACTTCCAGTCTTTTGTGAATCAAGGATTCCTTCTTTTTTTAATTGAAATGGTGGCATAATTAATATTCTGCTGCTAGACTGTCTCCACAATCAAGCCTAAATAATCTGCAGAGTTGTGCCCTGCACATAGCAGTTTGTGTTGGTGTATTGACTATACTTTTGTGTATACTTCCATGTGTTATACTTCCTTCCTAGCAATGGTATGCTGTAATTACAACTATACTTTTGTATATACTTCCATGTGTTATACTTTCTTCCTAGCAATGGTATGCTGTAATTACCCTCCCTGGGAGTCTTAATTCCAGAAGCAAAGTCAGTAATTTCAACTCATCTCTTTTGTAGTATATGTACCCATGTGTATACTCACATGCACAATGTTCAGCTGCCAGAACTGTGTGTCTGAGCTGACAACTGTTTGAGAACATTTCTAATAAGGGATATAGGAACCATTACCATTACATTCAGGAACGGGACTAATTAGTATTTCTGAGCTGCTCTTTAGCTTCTCATTCTGTAATTTATCTATTCATTTTTAAATTGACCATAGTGTGTGTCTGTCTCACTAAGGTTATATGGGATTTCTCATGCTTACCAGGGTATAAGCAACTCTTTGTCCTGGTTGATGTGAATTTCTTCAGAGCAGCTATGGAATCCCCATGTACCCAGCAAGGGCTGATGCACTGTGGATGATGGATTTCTCCCTATCAAATTGCCAGCTTTTAAATTCAGGTTGCATGTGATGAAAGTCACACCATGTCCTGTCTTTGAGCTGAATTCCCTCTTCAACCTTCTTTCTCAGTGTATACTTGTGTGAGATCAGTTCTCCAGCTATCTTCTGGCAGATTAGAACTCTGTGAATATTATGTAAATCATTTTTGTTGTTTTCTTATTATGTGAATTATGTTTAACCTGTTAGCGTTCTCCATATTTCCAAACATGTCATTCTCATCCATTTCAAGGATGTAGGGTATTTGCTCACAGAATAATCAAATCCATACCACTAGTGTAATAAGAGTAAGTGAAGGGAAGGATTTGATTATGTGATTGGGGTGAGCTAATGTGGCTTCAGTATTGTAGAAATGTTCTCTGAGATTTGGCAGTGCAATGCAAGGTTTTCCTTTGCTTTTCCCAAGCAGCTATTGGGAACTAGCCCATTGTTGTCATTGCAGCAGTTTCATGGATGGTTCTAGTTGTTCCATCATTTATTTCGTAATCTCTTCCCCAACAGTCAAGGCAGTCTAGGGAGACAAACATGACAAGTCAAAATTTCTAGGGAAAAACATAAACACTGGCAGCTTGTTTTTCCTCCACTGTTTCCCTCATTGCCTCCCCTGCCTCTCATTTTAACTAATCCTCTCTCCACCCAAACCATAAACCAGCAGAAAATGGTCAAGTAACACATGCTGTGTCTCTGTCATGAGTCCCTGCTTGAGCTCTCTGCCCAGGAGCCACCCAAAAGATAGGAATGACCATTCCTCATCAGACCAAAGGGGCCCCTACCCCAGATTGGGGATTTTCACAGCACCAGATGCCAACAGAGAGAAATAACCACATCCAATAGAGGCATTCCCATCAGACTCCATCATTTAGGTTCCCTCTGGAGAAAAACTGTCACCCATGTGAATGTTTGATTCACCTACCCTAAAGCAAATGCTTAAAATAAGGCTAATAAATTGCTTCCTAGAATGTGCCTATTTCTATCACTGGAGCATGAAAGGAGCTGGGTGAGAAGGTCAGCTGTCCACAGCTTGATCATCAGTGGCTGAAGTCAGGCAACTCACATAATGTTTTGAGACAAAACCTTAGGTTTTCTCAGGGCTCAGTCATGAGGGAGGGAATAAAAGAAGGAAAACCAGAGTATCATTTGTGTAAAAACAGTAACTGCATGAAAAATTATGAAATTTGACTGTGCTTATTATTCTACTTACACTCTCTGAAATCCTGTGTCTTTCTTAATTATTTGAGGTGTAGGTTTTGGAGACATAGGCCACATACTGCTGTGTCTAGGCACCAACAGCCAACAGAGGTTTATTTTTATTTGTCTTCTTTTAGGGCTCAGGAAATGTGTGCATTTTATTCAAGCAAGCTACTCTATAGAGACTGTTGTTATTCAATAAACAAACATAGCCTGGAAGAAATAAGACTTTCCAATGATGTTTTTCTGTTGGAGGTATTTCTAGGCATTCTGGTCTATGCATGAGTAATATATAATAGACCATCTCTGTTTAAGACACTTGTCTTCATGATGAAAGGCAGGAAGGATAATTCAAGCCTGGTGTCTGGTTTCTATTAACTGAATTAAAAATAATGAGCTAAAATACTGTTTTCTACCAGCTCTCCCTGAAGCATCAGTCCACATATGCATACTTGTCTAGGTACTGAAGTTCAAGAAATACATAGAAAGAAAATACAAAAAAAAAAAATAAGGGCAAGAAAAGCAAGAAAAAATTAAAACTTTTTATTTAATCCAAGTTGGTTTGGATTTTTTTTTAGCAAACTTTCATGAGATAATACATGGGATGGGATATTCAGGGCATTTTACTTTTAGGAGAGGAATTCTCAATCATCACTTCTATATTACTGGCCCAAGCAGGAGAGGACAAGGTGCTTCTACCACCAGGTAAGTAGGAAGTGGTGCAGAATTTATGTGGGAAAGCTTCTTCTAATCCTGGTTTTAGCACTAAAACAAGTCTTTCATGAAAATGATGAGCAAAAACTTTGAAGGATAATTCTTGGTTGTTCAGTGTTAATCTCTTTTTCTCACATACAGGAGGACAGGACCAACTGGAAACCACAGATCATTGTGATTCCACTGCAACACTTAAACCACCATACTATTGTAACTAGTCTAAAAAATAGGAACTTAAATTATTTTCGTTGTATTGAAAATAATAATGATAATAATAATTCATTGTTCATCTCCTGTCGATTGCATTTTTTCTTAGAGTAGTCTTGGAATATGAAAGGCACACATTTCAGTTTCTCAGTTCTGGCAAAGATCTGGGAAAGAAATGAAAACCAAAGAGATCAAGTAGGACTTGGAAGACATGATCTGTCTGGCTGCTGTGCAGGTGCCTTGAAACAGCCACCTCTGAGCTCTGTTTGACATGGTGTGTAAGATACAGCAGCTTTGCCCTAGTTCCACAAAGGAGACATAGGGAAAAATACTTGTCTACAACATATTACAGGCCAGCCAATAAAAAAGAAAGTCAGTCCTTGGAATGTGTTATGAGAGGACAGTCCTACAGCCAAGGATTTTTATATTAACTTGCTCCAAGACAGCAAAGCCAAGTATTTTCTCTTACATCTAGTTTCCTGAATTAATGATCACCAGAGGCTTTTGAAGGAGCATGAGTCAGTGGTTTCACTTGAGGGCACCAGATACATTTAAAGTAGAAATGAAGGGAAACTGCCTTTGAATATGCTTTGGGGATTAATATAAACTAAAAAGAAAATTCATGCTCATCCAGCCATCAACTTCAAAATGAAATACAAACAAGAAATGTCAGCCTTTACAGTCTTCAACATTATTCTGATTCATTAATATGAACATTCTTTACTATTCCTTACAGTTGTTTCTGTACAGGCATGCATACATAAATAATAAATATAGCAAATATGCACTTCTTGTATATATGTGAACACATCTGTGTGAAAATTGTGACTCTCAAACAGCACTGAGCACTTTTGACATGCTAACTTATAAATAATCCTCACTGAGTCTACAAAGATTCCATCTAAAGCATTCATTGTGTTTCCTTTGAATCAGCATAAGGAGGCTTGGAAATCTGAAAGAGTAAATGATAACTTGCCAGTAAATGATGACTTTCTTGTGATCTGTGACAACTGGATGAAACTATTGTTAGCCTGAAGAACCATTAATTCAGATGGAAATAAAAAAAAGCTTCATGGAGACTGCAAGCTGCTTAATCAGGGTGTTGCTCCTAAAATCTGTCTGCACTTTTATAGAATAATCCTGTTAGCATAACACATCTGGGATACATCTTCCAGGACTTTAAGCTAATGTGATCAGAGATAGAAACAGTATTTCACCCAGCTCAAGTCTCTAAAGCTGCTTGTTGTCTAGAAACACATGGATGTCACAACATATTTATGGTCTATGCCACACTAGTAGCAAGAGTTAGTTATCTCTTCTCATTGCTGAGTGGGGAACCTTTTCATTGTGATAAAATACTGAGCAAGCTCTTAAAAAGGAAATAGTGGCTTACAGAAATCTGATGCACTGTAATGCTTCGCAGTGGCTATATAACCCATCCATCTCCCCTCTATCAGTGGTTACTTATAAATAGCAAGAGATGCAAAGCTCTTTCTGGGGATGAATAAAAACCTGTGAAGACCCAGTGATCCACATCAGCCTATTCCCTGTGGGTTTTCAGACACACAGTTTGCTGTGGCCAATACTGCAGTTCCAAGAAGGGAAAACAGAGGAAGAGATGTGCAGGAATGTGTGTCACAAAGACAACACTTCTGAAGCTTCAGTCAATATTGAGTCAATGCAATTTAGGCCTCCATTTGGCAAGGAACTTAAGCATGCACTTAATATCAAGCAAATGAGTAGCACATTTCAGCCCAACTCATGATGCTATTGGAAAGCCTCATAAGCATCTGAGTATTCAGTCATTTTGGCAGATATTTTTAACATTTTTTTTTTTATATATGCTTTCTTTACATAGTCTTTATCTCTTACTTGGCAGATTTTTTTTACATTTTATTTTTTTTTATATAGGCTTTCTTTACATAGTCTTTATCTCTTAAATGTAAGCAAGAATTTTACAAAACCAAGACCTCTGTGGCTGGATGTCCCCATGCACTAATTATGCTAATTTGTCAGCCTAATGAATTCTTTTGTTGACACTCAACACACGCTTGAATTTGCAGTCCTGTTCCAACTTTTAGAAGAAGCTGGGTAGCCTTTTTCTTCTTTTCATTGTAACCTATTATCTCTTTCTATGGGAGCATATATAGCTTCATAAGTTCTTCTCTTCTGTTACTTAGTAGAAACTTTTGTATACTTCAGAATTTAAGATCTGAAAGCCTGAGGGGAATTGCCCAGTGAAGTTATGTATATTTTTGCCCCCCTTAGTTTTGAAAATGCTGATCTTCTGCTCTGACAATAGTTCCTAGGCATCATTATGAGTCACACTTTCAAAGTCACTAATGATTTCCTAAATTAATCTGATAGAAATAAGTTCCCCATTATTGTCAGCTGTGAGTCTCTCTTTTCCACATGACTGGGTCTGGGTGGGGAAAAAAATGTCCATTGTGAAGTCACCACCATAAATAATGTCCATCTATGAGAATTGTTATGTCTTTCTATTCTTCTTATAATCACTGCTGTGTGATGCTGCTCCTAGTCATGCCTCGTTTTGGAAGAACAAGCCTCCAGTGAAATGCAAGAGTCAGGATGGATACTTTTTTGCCAATCCTTTTTTTGCTTCTCTGCATGGCAACGGACACAGGCTGCTCTGAGAAGCAGAAGGAGTGGACAGGGGCAAGTAAACCACAGACACAGCCCAAGGAAGCTCAAAAACTCTGCTAATAAACTGGTAGGTTGGTCACTATAATCAGATGCCCTTGATTTACAAAGATAATAGTTTTCCATGGTTCTGGTTGCCAGGGTACTCAGAAACTGGATTCATTGAAAGGAAATGAAAACTCTAAATGGAAAACATATTTTTAGAAAAAATGTACACATGTATGAGTGCATTGGATAAAATTTATTAGAAGTGACTAAGCAAATTATATATTTTTTTTTTAAAAAATACTCAACATATTCTCTGTTGCATATGAAACTTCATTCTGTCTTCTTTTTGCAATGGGACTAGAAAAATCATAATATTTCCTTTTTTTATCCTATAGCAAAAATGTTCCTCTTTTCCCTCCCTCTTTCTACTGTAGGCAGAGCCTCACTCCCCAGGGGATGTAAAAGCAAAGATACCATAATGAATATGTTATAAATTCCACCTTGGGATATGTTCCACTTCTAGAAAAGGAGTTAAAATTAGAAGTGTTTCTTCAAATAAAAGTGTGTGTCACTTCATTTTAGAGGTCCTCAGGGTTTTGAACAGCTGGGTGAACTGGGGAATTGCTGAAGCATAAAAACTCCTAAACATCTCTTCTGTGCAGATTTGTGTGAGGAGGACCAGAAGGTACCTGTGAGTGTGGATGGGGAAACAAAATCACAAGAAAACAATAAGTCCAGGAGAGAAAGTATGTGGGCTCAGGAGGATGTGAATGCCCCAGGCAGTGGTGGTTCTGCTCAGGACACCCAGAGTCTCCTGACAGTGTCCAAGGCCACCCCATACTCAGGTCACCTCTATAAAGGTGGCAGCTCTTACATGCAAAAACCATATACACACCTGATGTGAGTAGGCAGCTCTGGAGGAGTTCCTCCAACACCCACTTAGAAACAGGGGCATGTCAAGATGATTCCCCACTCCTGAGGAAAGTGTTGGAGCTGGTGCCTCCCTGTTTGTGCCCCAGACACCTAACTGAATGTGGGGGTGTCACCCATAGTGCAGGGCAGGAGGCAGCTGTAAAAATGGAGTGTACTGCCTGAATAGGTGCCTGATATTAATAGCAATGGCTTGGATTCCATTGATGATAACAGTTTCATTGGTAGAAGCTGTTCAACAACTATTTGCTGGGATCTGTCTCCCCTAACTTGATTTCTGGAGGGACAATAAAAGGAGAGTGCATACAAGGACCCACACTGTGTCCTGCTAAACTCTCCCACCAGGATCCACATCCCTCCCTTGACACCAGGAAGGAGTCCTGGAAAGGTGACATTGCACAACTGTTGGCAGAGCTAAGAACAAAAGCAGTTTAGAGGAGCTTTAGTAATACAGCTCCTTTTCCTGC
>NW_008654521.1:58243-77516 GCF_000695815.1 Acanthisitta chloris
GAACTTTGAAGGTGAGAAAAACTATCTTTTCATTTTGGCACCAAATTTATACCTTGACATGAAGCATTCACAGACAGAGATCCAATGCTGAACTTAAAGAAAAATATAGGTGCTTACTGGTGCTCAACAATATCCCACCATGTATAAGCAAATGAGGAGAGAGCTCCAGCTTCAGGGGATGTACAGAATGAACAGTGTGATGCTGGCAAGGAAACCACAGCAGGCAGGGAAGGATTTGCTCAGTATCACAAGCATGGCAGGTCCTTTGCAGGGCAAGTGCACTGACCCAACTCCAGGGCCATGCCCAGAAAATTGTACTTTCCTGTCTCTGTAGCTTTATGACAAAAAAAAACCCCCAGGCTTGCCAGCATTGCTTCTTCATTGTAGCTTTATGACAAAAAAAAAAACGCCAGGCTTGCCAGCATTGCTTCTTCATTTCTACCTTGTCTTCATCTGACTTCATTAAAAATAAACTAGGAAGAAAGAAAAAAAAGGAGGAGTTTGCATATTTTAAAAAATTTCTTTTAAAGTTGTCCTAGGCACTGGAGGCTGGAGCTGCCACTAGTTATAGACCATAGCACAGCATTTCAGGCATGGAAGTGGAAAATGGAAATCCACAAAAGCATCTGAGTAAGAGCAAAGAGTTATCCAGCTTTGTCTCTCTATGTTGGTGTGAGTTGTACAAACTCTAATTCCTGTTTCTTAGAAGGAGAACAGTGGTAGTGAAGAAAAGCATTCATGCACATTAGATATATAATGAATATGTTTTTATGGGAAAGCTGTTTACTGCTTTGGGTTACATTCACTTGAAAGCACAATGGGACAGCTTCTGTGAAGAGCATGGTTGAGAATATACATCATTCATGATTTATCATCTGCAATGATGTCTTATTTATTCTCTCCTTTTTATTTAATTTACTTGTATGTATGGGTGATTAAATCACATTTTTCCTGCTTAGGTGAATGAAAACCTAATCAAATAGATGGCAGCAACCCAAAGCTGTTGTACTGGGTAAAACACAAACAAGCAAGGTGTAAAAATTAAGAGGTGTGGTAGGTTTATTTTGGGTAACAGTTGTTCACAGCTCTCAGTTGGGCTGTGTGCTGAGCTGCCTTGGCAAGAGGCTTCAGCAATGCTCAGATAAAACCATGGTCTTGATATCACTACCTTTAAGGATACCCAGAACTTAAGAACTTGCTTAATGCTCTGCTTATTCCTGTCTGGGTTAATTGCCAGAAAAAAAGAGGCTCAAAATATTGAATTGCTCTGTAGTGTCTGTAGCTCTTGTTCCCCAGCAGACTACATGAGGATGGTGGTTCTCAAGAAACACTCTTCCCATGGGTTTCAGTACTTCCCTCTTTAACACTTTGTCCCCCTTTCTTGTGCACATATGTCCCACTTCCAGCCCCCCAGTGTCCTCCAGAGCCCATTCTGCAAATCACCACCCTCTTTGGCCTTGGCAAACTCAGCAATTGAACCCAGAGGAGGAGCTCTTTGCCATTTCTCAGCCAGCACCAGCTACTCCCAAACTACTGTGTTGGTCCCCTAGCCCAACCCCTCTTAAAAGATCTTGCATTTGAACTATGCCAGGACCTGCCCCTTTCCTATCATCACACCAATGCCAAAACATCTGGCAATTTGGTTCAGGGAGAGAGGGGAAGATGGGGAGGGGACAATCAAACATCATCTGGCTGCTAGTTCCCATCCTTCCCCAGGTAGAGGTTACCTATCTCCAGAAAGAGATTTACTACTCGAAAGGGATCCAGATATGCAAAAAATATGGTTTCTGATATGTGCTTAAAGGACAGACTTATATGGAACAGAAATAATTTTTTCCTGGTATTTATAACTAGGTAGGATGTAGCTGTACCTGTTTTTCCCTTGTCTAGCTTCTGCTTTCACATGAGTTTGTGTTATACTGAAAATGATCCAGACATATTTTCTGAATGTCAGCCTGTTCGTCTGAGTAGTTTTAACTTCCCAACCAAGATAAGAAGCTTGAAAACTGATATCCCAGAGGGAAATTGGCTGAAATGCTGTAAACTACAGACTGTACTAAAAGAAAGCCACCTACAGAGAAATATATCAGCACCGAACATATGTTTAAAATTGACTTTTAAAATAGATGTAACTGGGGATTAACTACTATCACTGTACTGGCAACTCAGCACCAGTGTCTGCAAAGAGAGCATGGGGATTTTAATCAACTCATTCATTCATGTCAAATCTTTGTAGCATATGTAAAAAAAAATTTAAAAAATTAAACTCTTCTGTGTGTCCCTAAATGCCCCTGGCAGCTGACTACGATTTGATCAAAACACCTCTTTTTCTGAGTGCAACTTGCTCTTCCTTTGAAAATGAACAGTTTCAAAGCCTCAGACCTCCTCTAACTTACTGCCATTACCTTTTTAAGAGAAAAGTTTAATTTAAATATTGATGCCCTGGCTGAAGACAATTTATGTCTGGTGCTTTATTACCTATTAGACTCTCCATTGGTGAGGAAACAGTTTATTACAGATGGAACCTACTCAATCAGGTCTTAGGGACTTTTGACACTTGGTGGAAAACACCCACAGAATTAGGGATTAGTCCTTTTGCATGAGCACTGACTATTCAGAGAGAGACAGTTGGGTCAGGCTTTGTGGCAGAGGAACATTCATTGTAAACAGGATTTGCAGAGGAATGCAGAGGAGTCTTCTGTGGGAGTTAATGGGTGTCTGTCAAACTCAGACAAAGAAAATAATAAAGAGAGATTAGGAGGAAATGCTGTTTGTGGTTATGTGGATTTAACCCACACAGTCATCAGGTCTGTAACTGCAGAAGTTTTGCCAGTTGAGCTGTCCATGGCTGGAATCACCCAGAACACAGGTGAGAGATTGGCATAAGCCTTATGTATCCCTCCCTCCAGTTTGCCCATGCAGAGACCACCAATCCAGCTACACCACAGGCCAGAACATTGTTGTAGAAAAGAGTTCATATTCAACTGTGCAACTGATTGAGCCTTGAATGGCTTTCTCTTGTAACAAGGAAACCACTGCAGTTTGCTCACTGTAGAGATGAGAGAGGTAGGTACCTCTGATCATATAGATACTTACAGACATAAAACATACGTATATGGCTTTACTATCCTCATCCAGAGGTGAGTGGAAAAATCAATATGATTCTGTTGCTTGTAATACTAAATATTGCCCCCTAAAACGTGTGCCCAAGTGAGACATACATAGACATGCCAGGTTTGGAAATGCAGCACGTAGCAGTAAAGCAATAAAATTGCCAGGACATCAGTCTACACAGATGATGTAACATCTCAGTCCCCGTGATTAGTGTCTTTTACTACAAGAAGCACAATATTTGGTGCCTAATGCATTCCTCTGCTTTTGTTATGCTTGCCAGCATTGACAGTGACTCACAGTAAAACAAAGGTAACTCTTGACATCCTTCACAAACTGCTACTCATCAATTAGAGACCATAAAGCTTCGATGTTGGGATGTGGAAGTCAGGGAGTTTGAATTCTGGCTTGTGTGGCTAATGCTTATCCCTCAGCACATAATCGGCTCAGTGCTAACGAGGTAGAAGGGCTCAGATATGGCCAATCATGCTCAAGCAGTGGCTTATTCTAGAATGCTTCTATTTTTGGAACAGCTGAACCTGACTTAACAGGTTCTCTCCAAGATGAGTGTTATTACTGCCATTCCCAAATGCCTATGGATGGTGGTTGTGCAGGAGGATGGCAAAAAGACTGAGCAGCCAGGTCTAGAGGAAGGTGTCCCTGCCCATAGTAGGGGGATTGGAACTAGATGATCTTTAAGATCACTTCCAATCCCAACCATTCTAAGATTCTATGGCAGTGCAGTGCTGCCCCATCTCTGTTGGCTTCCACAGCCTCCCCATGCACCACATCACAGAGTCTCTCTCTGTGCAGCCGAGATGAGGTTGAGATGCTCAGCACTTCAGCTTCATAGAGCTATGGTCAGTTGTAGGTGGGGTTATCCTGGTTCCCATCTTGCCTGCAACCTTCAACTCTACAGGCATCAAGGTGCTTGGCAAGATTTCAGGTGGAAAAAGGAGCTGTGACACCTTCCAGGGTGACCAGTAGCACTGTTCTTTCTTGCTGAGGATGAGCTCTATATTCTTGCATCAAATCACAAGGGTTGTCCCCAGTTTTGACTGCTCACAGTGCATAACACAACTGACCTGGCCCTGATTGCACATTTTTGTTGCTACTTTAGCACATGTCCATATAGTAAGAAAAAAAATCCTGATCATATTTAGGCAGTGACTGGGGATGTGAAATGTGAAATGCTGGTTTCCCCTTACATAAGATAACATAACATAAGATAGCATAATATTTAACACCAAAATATGACTTAAAACCCTATAACATACCAAGTTTAAATGTGCATTTATATTGGATAATAGCCTCTCCTTGCCTGGTGTTGCATTGGGAACAGAGTGACAGGGAAAACAAACTTTTTTTGCTCTGAATACCAGCTAAGTGCTTGGTACCTACACTTTTTGTTCACTGCCATCATTAAGTCTCCAAAAAACAGTGTGCTATGCAGTGAGAAGTTATCTGTGGCACTACAGTTCCCTCCCCAGGGCACAGGAGAAACAGGTTTTAATTGTGAGTGGTGTCCCAGGGCATAAGAGAAACAGGTTTTAATTGTGAGTGGTGTGCTCTTCTCTTCCCTCTGCTGCACATACTCAGCAGGACTTACATGTGTTTCTAAGGCTTCCTGGGTGAGGTGGGAAAGTCACTTTGTGTGAGTATATGTGGCAAGATCAGTTGTGTTTAATTTAGGTGCAAAACTTTGTCTGCCACTGGCATTTTATGTGTTTATCAGACTATAGTGGGGGCAATAGGAATAAATAAAGTTTGATGAATTGAGCGTGACAACTAGAAGCATCTTAAAGCACATGCCAAAAACTCTTCTCCTGTTGACCCTACTGCAATGTGCCATGAACACAGCAGTGCCCCACGTGTCTATCAACTGCTGCTGGTTCTCCTCTTCCTCACCAACACTCTACTCAAGCAAAGCAGGGGGATGCTGAAACCCTGAGGCACCAGCAGCAGCTCCTGCCTACCCATCAAGTAGTATCTAGTCCAGGAGGAATCCACAGTCACTCGTGTTTATGTTTAAGGAATGAATCTTTCACCTGAAAATCTACCAGAAAGGGACTGCTACCAAAGGTAAGGAAGAATGAGGAAAAACACATAACAGAAGAAAGGGAATGGAAATGTAAAGGAGGATTAAGTAGATGACTAAAGAAGAAAAGCAAAACAGAACAAAAAATTAGTCTGCATACAAGGAAAATTCCTTTTCTTGTTTCATTTGTGCTTGCTCCAGTCCAAGTGTATGAGTTCTCAGAAGGGGATCTCTCAGGTTTAATTGGGCTTTAAGTTCTAACAGTGGGGAAAAAAAAGCAGTGTAACATCACTCCTTTGCAAGGAGAGGTGTGAGAGATCAGTCCTCAGCTGGGATACCTCTCCATCCAGTGGCCAGTCTAAGCTGAGATGTGTCTGTGGGTGGAGCAAGCAAAAAAGGCTGGCACTTACTGTGCATAAAGTCTGAGTAAATACACTCTCCCTTTTCCAGTTTGAGAGGTTGGAGGGCCCCCTGATGTAGTGCCTCTGCTATGCAGTACCAGGAAGATGTTTATCTGCTATGATTTTGGGATGTGCAAATGGTCTTTAGGCTCCAAGTTTCAAGCCTGAGCAGGACTGGAAGTGGTATGTGGTCCTGAAATGCTCAATCTAGGGCAGAGAAGTCTGAGCTTCACCTTTGTTCAGGACTAAATAGCAGCCTGAGAGGAAGGTGGGTTGGGTTGGATTCCTCAAAGGTGAGAGACTTTCATGTTTTACATAATACACATTTTCAACAAAAATGCCCTTGGGGTTGGACCAGTGCCACCTCCCATGACAAGCCCCTAGAAAACTTGCTGTAGCTCAGCAGGATAGGGCAGAGAAGTCTGAGCTTCACCTTTGTTCAGGACTAAATAGCAGCCTGAGAGGAAGGTGGGTTGGGTTGGATTCCTCAAAGGTGAGAGACTTTCATGTTTTACATAATACACATTTTCAACAAAAATGCCCTTGGGGTTGGACCAGTGCCACCTCCCATGACAAGCCCCTAGAAAACTTGCTGTAGCTCAGCAGGACAGGAAAATCCTCCTGATGTGGAAACAAGCACAGCTGTTGCTTGTTTCAGCTGAGGACCTTGGTAAACAAGGCTCTGAATAATTGCACCTCTGAAAAGGGATTGGAGACGAAAATATGAGGACCTTCATCAAAAGAGAAACAAAGTTTATTTGCATGAAATGAAATGCATTCAGCTTTATCAAGACTAAGGTCTGGGTTGTGTGGCACATTGTGTGAAGCCCTGTCAGAAGATATTATTTGTTTCATAATCATAACCAGTATCCTAATGTATTAAAATACCTCTTTCTCCTCCACAATGGAAATTTCTTTTTTGATCAGCCTGACTTGCCCTGGAATAACTCCACCCAGGGCCCTCCTGTTGCTCTGTTAGATTTGCAACACACCCTGCAAGGGGAAAAACCTGCCCCTGCCTCCTGCCTCCAGGAGTGATTAAACAAAAACAACACCATTTTTAAAAGGGAGGACTGAATCAAAGAAGCTCTTTGAAATATCTGCCAACTCAGAAGTCAGCTCTCCAAACAAATGACTATAAATGAGTGTGAGTAGGCAGTGTGATAGCTGGGGCAATTTCCAAGCATGATGCTCATCAGGAGTATAGTGCTGTTTAAAGTAAAGTTTTCAAGGCACTGACATACTTGTAGACAAAGGTTAAGAAGATTCAATCTGCCCCTCCCAAAAGTCCTGTCACACTTCCTCTCAGAGTCATAATTTTTTTTCCCAATGGATATGTCTGATGCCATGTCAATATTGTAGATTTAGCAAAGTGAAAAATAAATGCAAACTTGAAATGGAAATTACAGCAAGGCATAAGTTCATCATTCACTGTGAGCCAGACATTATTATTAGTAGTAATGCATTGCAATTCTCTTTTTGTATGGCATTGAACAAAATCCTTCCTTTTTTTTTTTCATAAGACCTGCAGAGCTGCACTGCTTGTCAATAGCCAAATAGCTAGTGAGACCTTGGGATCACAACCATTCCTGGTCATCCAGGAGCACAGGCAGCAACAACTGTGCCATAGCCAAAGGGCCTGTGGGTATCTGTGTGCTGGTGTAGAGTTCTTTGAAATCAGTTTGTTTACTGTGCTAGGCATCAAGATGAGCTGAGTACTGACACAGTTGGGTCAGGCTCCTTGGCTCAGCATCACTGCTGGATGACACATCACCAACTTCTCATGGGACCCTGATGCCCTACACAGCTGCACTGATCCTCCTGGTGGAGGCAGAGGAAAGCAATGTCTGCACAAATAAAATGGGTAAACATGTATTTCTAAACTGCATTCTCTTGTATTCATATTTCTGTCTCCATCTCTCCCTCATGTTCTGTTTGGTGTGATTTTGGTGAAGTTTACCCTCTTCTCATGCCAACTTCCCAAACACATCCCATCAGCTTTATAGCCCTGCAGAGGGATATCTGGAATATCTGCTTGCCAGGATAGAACAGCAGCTTGTAATAGGTTTACTTCTCTGCAAGCTGCATTCTTTGGTGGCTGACCAGAGGGTTTTACATCAGCTGCACACAGACTTTTGGAAGGCACCTGGTGGGATTTGTGCTGGAGAGCACCTAGGAAAGCAGAGTTCAACTCAGGGGAGAAATCACACACATCACCTTCAGCATCCCCAGGCCAATCATCTGACTAGAAATCTGCTTCATTTTTCAGCAGCTCGCATCTGCAACAATTTTTATTTCAGTCTTTACCTTTCAATTTCCTTCCTCTAAGAAGAAAATGGCTATATAACATACAAGATTTGGACTTTGTCTCATATTAAACAAGGGTAGAAAAACGCCCATGGAGTTCAAAACCTGATTTCAAGTCAGTGAAGAGACTTTGAGGTGCTCTGACACAACTTTTAAGAACTAGTTTTGTCCTTGGAATGAATTGATGTAGTGGATATGCAAAAGACTTAGAAGTTTCATAATGTTTAAAATGTGCTCCTGGCACAATGATGCCCCAAGCTTAGAACTGACAGTCTGCAAATAGAGATGAGCCCCATGGATTAATACCACTCACTGTTCTGGGACTGTTTTTCTGGATATATACTTGGCATGTGGCACTCTTTAGGCCAGAAAATGGGTTTAGAGCTGCACAGTTTAGTTTTGCAAATGCAGATTGGGTCATTTCTATGTTTGACTGTTTGATTCATGCATACAACTATATCAGCAATCCAGCATAAGCCTGTTTGAAATGTGTCCCTGGCATCCAACTGGGCATTTCTAATCAAGCCTGACTCTGAAGGTACTTTGATACTCCAAAGGGATTATAGATCACTGGGTACCATTTCCAAACAGTGCAACTGCTCAACGGCAGCTGGAGAAAATGCTGCCTGCTTCCTAATTTATAAAGACTGAAAAGTCATTTGTCTAAATGAGAATTAGCTCTTTATCATCTGGAAAAGCAAAGTATTATATGGCAATTTAAATATGTTAGAGAAGTAGTGTGTCAACATGAAGCAAGGCAGAAAAGCTAGGAATCTGAGAAGCTTTATGTGTGTTTTTAGCTTTGTACAGATTTTTCTATGGGTCCTAGCACAAAACTGGTCTCTCTGGTTTGCCATCTATAAAAACCCTATGATTGTGTAATTTTACCTCCTTCTGAAATGTATTAGAAAGCTTTATACTTTAGTGTTTGCAAAATATTTTGAGATTCCCAATGGAATATGTTCCATCAGTGTTAAATATGCATTATTCATCCCCTTTTAAAAATTGAGTTCTGACTCAAGGAGCAAGAGATTATCTTGCAAGCAAAATGCAGATAAAATGAGCAAACTAATATTTATGCATTTCACAACACTGAAAACCTGAGGGAATTTTTTCTTTTGCTGGGTTTTCATTTTATTTAAAGTCCAGTTAATTTCTCAGAAATCAGTCTGCAATCTACTCTGGATGAGCTCACTACACTGGGTATAGATCCAGAAGTGTGGATATTTGCCTGGTCAATATTTTGGGTAGTATGTGTTGCTTTGAAAAAATCCTGAGCAAATTATTCAGCAGGGTTATCTGAGGAAACTGGCCACCAGAAGAAGAGGTGTCTTCTTCAGTCTTTCACAATTTATTTTCTGCCTGTCTCTGCTCTTCACAATATCCAGTTAAACGAAAATAAAATGGACAGATGAAGACATTAAGTTAAGTGGTGATTTAGAGAGACCATGCAAGAAGACCAGAAGAGGGTTTGCCACAAGAATATGCCCTTGCTGCTTTTCCCAAAGTGAGGCATCATGGTTGAGCAGGCACTCAAAGATCCTCCTTTTGTAGCTTGAAATTCAAGTCAGGATGTTTCAGTTTTATCTAGGCTTTAATCCCATTCTTCATACACTTTCTAATCCAGAGAAAAGGCACCATCAGTGTCAGATAAAACATACTTTAAGGCAAAGTAATCACAGTTTTTGCATTTCTGCTTTTACTTTTGCAACCTTTTCTCCCATTTGGCCATAGACTGTAGTGTCCCATTTCCACTGGATCCAGGACAGCAATGTATCCTCTGCAGAGGAGCCTAGCGCAGAGCTGACCCTGTGGCCTGGCAGGACATCCCTTCCAGTCCTACATGACCTGGGAGCTCTACCCCCTCTTTCCCAAGAGAGCTGAGAGCTCTGTAGCTGTGGGCATACCTGCACAAGTGAAGGTGAAGCTACACAAGAGTTTGCAAAGGAGTCTTCACACCCTATTCCTGGAACCTGAGGCCAAAGAACTTCTCCTGGATTTCCTCTGTGAAATTTGGGATTTAAAGAGAAAGGCATGGAGATGTACTCTAAGGCAGATCTCTGTCAGATCATGGTAAAGAGGTAGAATAGTTCAGCTGAAGTAAAGTGGACTGTCTCTATCATATACATTTGGACCAGATTTTTCTTAGTAAAGTATCTTTTGTGGATCACTGTAATGAAATGGGCTGTCACACAGAAGCAATATATTTTAATGCAGGCCAGTTTCTAGTATTAATAGAGAGATAAGAATGTCAACTGGTCTGAATTTAGTTACAAGATTGGGTGAGTCATCTGCAGGCCAGAGGTTAATATCAGCTGTTCTTAGGAAAGACTGACTCTTAAAATATCATACCTGAATGCATGGTCTTCTCAAGCTACAAAAATCCCTCAGGCCCATTGCCAAGAGGAATGGGCTGCACATGCTGCAACTTTGGTTCCTTGGTGCTCCTGCAGGATGATCTGCACACATACACATTTCAGAATCCAGGACAGCCTTTTTGTCTTTAAATGGCAGTGGGTGCCAAGGAATTTTCCTCCAGCAGTTGTACACCCTCTGGATGAACATCGTGTGGTTTCCATGGGAGTCAAGCATCAAAGAGGAAAATTCTTGATTAATAAAAGCCACAGCTTGCTCTCGTGTCTTGTCTATGCAGCAGCCTGCAGAGATGTTCCACCTGAGCACCTGTTCTGCAAGACTCCAGACTCACAGCACTCTGTGCAAGTTACTTTTGTGTGAAGACTAAACTCTTGGTATGAATCTTCAGGCAGTCAGCTGAGATACCTGACTCAGCAGCAACATCTGCCTTGGGTTCCTCTGTGCTGAGAACAGACCCATTAGAAGCAGATTAGGATCCTGTTTGCAAAATCATCCCACTTAGACAAGGAAAAATGTGTGGGTGTGTTTCTGTGCATGTGCAAAGAGGTGTGTGTAAGTGTACTCACAACCTTGCAGTTTTACAGGGCAACTTGAAGCTGTCTGAAAATGCAAACTAAGGTATTTAAAAGCAAAGAGAACAATCTAGGGAGAGGAATAAAGTATCCTGCTAAAATGGTATATGCCTGGTCTGGGAATACTTATGTTTAAAGTGGGCTATAAATGAATACTTAACTGCTTTAGCAATGTGATGACCCTCATGTGGCCTTGGGACATGCTGCATGGTCTCCTTTGGCTGCCACTCCACTGAAAATAATAGGACTGTGCATAACAGAGCCAGCCTGGAGTGAAGAATTGCCTCCAGGAACTACCAGACTGTCCTCTGCCTGATATAATGTGCTGCTGGTTTCAAAATGATGTCATTCTGCTATCTTAGATGCAATAAATGGCTATTTATGAATTCCAAATCAAAAGCACATGTAGACTGAGCCCCATATTTTAATACCTGGCATATTACTGCTGTTTCTATACAAACCATAAACCATTTTTGTAAGAAAGGGAGAAATATAGATCACTTAGTACATAAACCATTTTAGGGTAGTAATGTACAGAAGAAAAAAATAATATAAATTTTTAGCTAATAAATGTACGAAGTTTATCTATTCCAATTCATGATGTTTTGTATTGGAAACTATTTGGACAATCCCTGCACATTTGTGTTGCCCTTGTGATCATTGTTAATTTTAGCATGAATGCTCATTCATCTAAGAATTCATGTCTGAAATGAAATGATTCACCATTTTTTATTCTCTTCCCAGTAAACATTTGTCAGCCAGTCACAGGAAGGAAAGCACAGAGTGACTATGCAGCTCCCCACACACAGCACAAAGAGTGAGTAGTAGCAAGAAGCATTGAGCCAGTTTTGGAGATGAACTAAATCAGTCCAAGGTAATATTAGATAAAAATCCCTCTTCATTCCTTTCGTGTTCCACCAGAGAAGCAATCATCCCCAAATCAGTATAGCTCAGTTCTTCCCAACAGCATCTCATCTCCACTGCTGAGCTTACTGGAGCTGGTGGCAGGATAAGATATCAGGCAGTCTGTCCCATGCCAGACTGTGAGGGAGCAGAGCCAGGAGGAGACATCTTCCACCCAACACCAAAGGAAAACCAAGCATTTCAAACAGAAAAATATGAACAACAGATATGGGCTTTCAATGAGGATCCAGGTGGTCATGAGCAGGATTGAGTGTGGGCTGAAATAAAGTACCACAGACAGGTGTTGCCCAGCATTATTTTCCATCAAAGCATACCTGGGGTGACACCTATCTCCCTATCCTTTCCAGTTCAGCAGAATCAGAGCCTAGCAAAGCCTGGTATTTTAAACCCCAGCAAAACAGCAACTAATTTATGTGCTGATCATTACCATGTTGTCAACATCACCTATTGATTGCCATTTCCTAATAAATTGATTGTGATGCCCTGGCTGGCACCAAGAAGCAACTAACACCACAAATGCATTGCCAGAGGTCTCTGAATTTGGGCTACAATACCAAAACCCAGTCCAGCATAATGCTATTCTCATCACAACTTGTGAAAGGAGGGAAAGACAGTTCTGGGAGTCTCCTTCACCACCTCCACACAGGCATTCAGCACCATCTGATGTCTCATATCCTTTCATTGCTGCTCCAGGAGAGAGAGTTTGCCTAGAAGTCCTGTGTCACATCTGCCAACCCCACACAGTTGTTCTAGGTGCTTGAAATCTTCTTGGATAGCACTAGGTACTTGTGCATGGGCAGCCAAACCTGCTGCCAGGCGAACAAGGCTGGTCATGGACTAGTGGAAGGATTCAGATACACAAGCAGAGGCTTCTAGTTCTGCTCTATCAGCCCCAGTCCCCACATGGCAGGGGGTACAGACCCTGAAGGTCCTCTGGTCACAGCCACTGGTGTCACTGGGAGCTCACCATACCCTGTGTATTCTAGATGACAATTCTTTCCTGCAGGCAACCAAACCAATCTCTGCTAGCTGGAAAGACAGCCTGGACACACAATGCTCAGACAGGCTCTTACATACTCACACCCACATGCAGCTCCTTCGTTTGGAGTCCCAGCTCAGTCCTGGTTTTCCAGAGGCAAGTTGTGTTAAGGGTTTTCAAGCAGTAATGCCTTTGGTCTGCTTCTCAGTTTGGACTAAATCAGCATGGGACACAAGAGGTTCTACAAGGAGCTGTGACTTTAGATAGGTATTTAGTTAGCCACTGTTAGACATATCAGTAAGTAATTGAAAATTGCAGCCTTATGTCCAAAAACTCACCTGCCTGATTATAAAATAATTAACTATTTTATTGCTCTTTGCCATCTTTTGGGGGTTTATTTTTGGGTTTGGTTTGTTGGTTGTTGTTTTTTTTTTCTGGAAGTAACAGGCATTTTTTTCAGTCAGAAGCAATCACAAATTAGATTTATGCTGAAATAGCACATTGGTAAGTTATTAAAATCATGACTGCTTTGAATTATTCTTTCATTCCATTGTGATACTAAGGTGAGGAAAAGTATTCAGCCCAACTAGATTAAATTCTCATAATCAGCATGAATTGGCCTAAGTGGAGGCTGACCCCAAAAGACCTGATTCCAGCTGCTTGTGCCCTCTTGTTCCAGCAGCAGTGTCCCTGCAGCTGTGGGATGAGCTGAGTCAGGAAATGATCAACTGAAAAAGAAGTTTTGCTGGATTTTATACCTGGTTAGTTCTCAGCCAGATGTGGCTTAGTCAGGGACTTCCCAGAATTTAATGCTGGCACATGAGAGACATAGGAACAAGTGAATATGAATCATCTTAAATCTATTATGAAACTGAAATCTGGAAAAATATCTTAAAAATTTTGAATTTATGGTCTGGGGCAATAAACACATCTTGCAACACTTGAGACTAGGTGAAAAATATTAATGGCTTAATTGCTAATGCCTTTGTTTTCTCTGCAAAGCAGCAGTGGCTGATCAGCAATCACTCTTGTGTGCTGATCTTGCAAGTCTAACAGTCTTTTCCCCACTGCTGAGTGAGTCCCAGATGGTTCATACAGCTATTTGTCCTACATACTTATAAGGATCCATTATCTGGAGAGCTGACTCGTGCAGCAAAAGATTTTCCAACCCAGAATATTTCCTTTCACTGCTCTGTGCTATGGTTTCCAGGCATGCACGCAATATTTTAATTTACATATTTACGATTTTTTATGAAGTAATTCCATTGAAAAAGACTCCATTAAAAAAAAAAAAAAAAGCACATTTAATGCTGCAATCAGAAGATAGTGAGGATTGAGATCATTTCATTGCCACAGGGCCAGAAATTTTGCAGCTGGGATTGTCATAAACCAAGCACCTGCCTAGTTCACTTTTGGATCTTCATGCCAGTGATTCTAATCTTGCAGATCTAAAAGACAGGCTGCAGACTCAATGAAAAAGGCAGGAGCATCTGATGGTTTGCAGGGCAGAGAGAGGCTGCAAGAAAAGCTTATGCTTGTGCTGCAGAAAAAGTAGAGCTTTTTTCTTTTGCAAGTAGTCCAGCAGTTTATATAGCTAACAGCCTTGTCTTTCAGATGTTTTTTTGGAAAGACCAGTGGAAATGGTAGGATGAATTTTGCTAAGGCAGGAGCAACCACTGCCCTCTGTAAGAAATACTCCTGCAAAGTTACGAGTCTCCAGCTTTGCCTTCCAACACAGTGGTGGGTAGAAGATGTAACTGTGCTGTGGGATGGCAGTGAGGCCAGAAATGTTCTCCAGCTCACATCACCTCACTTCATTCCCCCTAAGCTGGCAGGCAGGCTGAACTGCCCTACACTGGGCAGCAGCTCCTTGCTAACCTCTCTTTGCACTGCATGTGTGCAGGGCAAAAACAGGTGCCTGCCAGCACCCTCCAAGGGCTCCCCATTCCAAAATACGCCATAGGTTTGATACTCTCGTACTGGTTTATGGGCACTTTGAATCCTCCAAGGGCTCCCCATTCCAAAATAGGCCATAGGTTTGATATTCTCGTACTGGTTTATGGGCACTTTGAAACTGGGAGGGATCACGTACCCAGATTACTTTTCACACAGGATTGCATTACATGTGTGGGTACAAACTGAGCCAGAGCATCCCTGGCTGCCAGTACAGGACTGGATGCCCTGTTGGCATGACAGGGAAACAGCACTGATGTATCCTAAAGCCACTTTACAGCAGCTTGCCTGCAACTGGATCACATATCTGGCCTGGCTGGAGAAGAGCTCAGATGTGGCTGTAACCAACACATCTATGCAATGCAAGTTCTCTGGTGTGAGCATCGTATTTTTGCCTAATGCATGCAGAGCATCTATAGCAAAGCATGTGTGTTATGATGTCATAAAATGTAGTAAGCAACCTTCATGTAGGATAAAAAACCTGGAACTAGGGCTAGTTGTTGGGTTGCCCTGCTCCCTGCAGAGCTGTTTCCACCTTGGAAAAGACTAGCTCAGCCACCATTTGGAAATGTAGCACAGTTGTTTTTCAGTGCCTGAATCACAGGAACCAGCACCATCCCATGCAAATGTTTAGAAACTGGCATCATGACCCCTCTTCCTGTGCATAACTCATGGATCCAGCCAGCATAAGAAGATTATAAGGAAAAGATGTCACTGTAGCAGGTGCAACAGCTGCTAAACAATGGGGTTTTATTCTCCTTTTCTGAGCTTACTCACTGTTTGCTGAACTTTATACTGGCTCTCACAGTGCTGGCAGGTTTTCTGTCTTGGCATGCCTTTGAATTAGACAGAAATTCTGAATTTCCTCTCAAATCCATTTAAATCCTCTATTAGCACAGTACTTCTGCTTAGACTAGTTTCAAAAAAAAATATCAAAACACTAAAGGAACAATAAACATGAAAATTTGTCTTGCCTTGGCCCCAACAGCTGCACAGTCACTTGGTGCTTGTCTTCATAAATCAGCTTACAATCCAGCCAAGATGAGCTTCTTTGAAATACCCTTTTATTGCTTCAGAGGATATTTGCTTTTTGCCATTGCAGACTCAAAACAAGCCTGTGCTTCCTGGAACTGCTTGGAGTCCATCCCCTCTTCTACCTCCAAAATAGAGACTTGTTTTCAAACACACTGTGCTGGTTCAGACCACAACACTACCAGGGCAATCAGTGATAGAGGAGAAGAGGTGAGAATTAGCTGAACAAAAATGAGGGGAGCAGAGGGACATAATCTAGTTTCTAAGGTGTGAGAAAGCATGCCCCAGAGATGCTAGGCTAAGAGGAGAGAGTAGCCTTGCAGGAAATACCTTGGTGGTAGTGTTGGTGTGCACAGGACATACTTCTGGCAACAAGGCAACAACGTAATCCCAAACTATCAGGTGCTTTCTTAACATCAGCACGAGAAGCAGATTAGGAGCAGTACTAAGCTCCTTTGTAACATGTTCAGATGTCTCACTGGGACCTGGTCCTGGCAGAGGATGACTACAGCAGTTCAAAATGAATCTCTTTTATCAAACTCCTCATGCAGTGCTTGGGGCATACTGAAAAAAAGGCTGGTTCAACACATGCAAGAAGACCGTCCCAGGTCTAATGTCTGTGGGGAGTTAATTTCCCTTGATTTGAATTTTAAATGCTCTGCTAAGAACCTGCCTTTGAGGCACGATGGAGTCAACAGCAACCCTAGTTAACTCCAGGGCATTTTTGTCCTTGCTTCTGTAGAGGAGGCTTATAGCAGCAGCTTGTCTTGAGGTGGCAGAGTGCTTTAGACATGCACAGATTTTGCTTTTGTTTTCTTTTCTTGATTGAGGACTGGAAGACTAAATATCTACATTTAGTCATCTTCATGTGAGCTGGGTACTTCTGTCTCCCATAATGGAGATCGTATCAGTACAGTCAGTGCCTGTCCATGCCATTGAGAGAGACCTTTGGTAGGAAATGAAAATGTTTTTCCTGTAGTTGACAATGGTCTCGCTGCAGATTCTGCAACTCTATGATGTGACTGTTTTACCAAAGATACTTGTGGCCCTACCACACTCCCTTGGTCCCCTGCCTTCCTTCTGCAGCTCTGCAGAAATTGTGCCGACCGTTTTCTGAAAATATCTGTACCCAGCATCCCTCCAAAAGGGGAATTTCCTGAGATAAAGAGGAAACCATGGTAGGAGGACTGTAGGTAAGGGACTGTAAGACCAACGTGTTATCCAAGAAGGTGGAAAAGAGTCTGGGAAAAATAAAATTGCTCTGAAACAACAGAAAACATCATACTGGATTGGCTGTTACAAGTGAAATCAGACATTAGCATACTGATTGCTTGAAGTAGGATTTCCTATGCCCTCTTATGTCCATATGTTATTTTAAAAATGTATTTTTGATCCAAAACTGAGCCCCTGTCTCACTCAGAGCTTACCAGTTGAATCCCATCCAAACTTTCTACAGGATCTTGGACTCTTACCAGCGATGCCTGGCTGACTCTAGATGCCATGAAGTAAAACTCCCTCTATTATCTTTTTTGGTTCAGTCTGTCATTCCCTCTTTTGGGGATGGCGGGGTGTGTAGTCCCCACCTCAGATTGGTTTGACCCTCCTCTTTTGAGATTTCTTTCTGAAATCCAATTTGCTTCATATTGACATTATGTACATTCATTGTTTTGCTAATGACAAATTGTGACAATTAGTGAAAGTCCATAACTACTTGATTGTGCTTGCTATTGATTTTACTACATTACTAATTGGCCTATTATTGATTGATACTATTGATTGAGATTGCAACTGATTGATGCTAGTCATATAGGGTACCTTGAGATACATATATTCATTAATGTTCACTTCATTAATCATAGGTGTATTTGCTAGTGGTGATTTTTGTAGTGTTTGTGGCAATCTATAATTAAGTAGAGAGATTTAGAGGCAAAAGGCCTCCATGTCCTCGAGTATTGTGGAATCCTGTGAAGTGGTTGTGATCTCTACACTTACCCCTTAGGTCATGACACCTCCTCAGGATCCAATGTCCACTGCAGGTGGAACTGACTGCCCAGCAGTGACAATTTTCTAAGAGCAATAACACACTGCACAGTGAGGCAGAGAGAATTTTTTTTCCTTCTTTTTAAATAGGTTCCTTTTTTAAGTCATAGCAGTGGTGGATGTAGATGGAAGCAAACGCTGTGACACACTGCAGGTGATGTATCATCACCTGCAATATACCTCCTTGCAATGAGAACTGTGGACACATGACAATCTGATTCCCTTCCAGAGGAATTCCATTTTAACCAATGGATTTTCTGTCAGCCTGCAGAAGTGGAACATCACAAGGTCTACACCTATTTCAGCCTTTCTATTCTGAAGCTTATGATTTTCCACAAAAATTAGCAACTAGCAGCTAACAATACTTTCTGTATTTAGCGTCTGGTATTCTATAACTCCACAAATCCTGCATCACCCTGGAGGAGGAATTTAAATGAATACTACTAGATGAGAAAGGAGATCTTATAGGTGAGCTGGTTAGAAATGTGCCTTCTGAACTCAGAAGACATACACTGCTATCTAGTGGCAACAGCAGGAACTCTTAATACACTGAAGCCCATAACTTCTAAGTTTTTCACTAAGCTTCTTACTTAGGCTGTGGCTGCCCCAACCCTGGCAGTGTTCAAGGCCAGGTTGGATGAGCCTTGAGCAACCTGATCTAGTGAGGCCGTGTCCCTGCCCAGGGCAGGAGGTTGGGACTAGATGATCTGAGATACTAGATTATCTGAGTGTTAATTAGAGTTTGGGTGAAGCCAAGGTCTAAAGAGAAAACTGGCTCTTTTGAAATCCTATATGCGACAAATATCAGCAGTCCTGCAACAGTGAGTGAAATGGGTAACGAACAGATATATCTATATCTATCTATCTATCTATCTATCTATCTATCTATCTATCTATCTATCTATCTATCTATCTATCTATCTATCTATCTATCTATCTATCTATCTATCTATCTATCTATCTATCTATCTATCTAGATAGATAGATAGATAGATAGATAGATAGATAGATAGATAGATAGATACCTGATTGTGCTAGGTAAACTGTTAGAAAAAGACTCAGATTTGATTAGGAAACATCAAGTCAAACCTCCCGATCATAAATTGCATACCATAACTCCGGGTGATTTGGTATAGGTTAAGACTTACAGGAGATTCTCTACAGGAGAAGTGGGACAGACCCTTCCAGGTGCTCCTAACGACCTTAACAGCAATCTGGATAAAGGAGAGACCTGCCTGGATCCACTACTCCAGAGTAAACAAGTCCCCAAGCCCTGGATGGAGAGCTGAGGAAATAGAACCATTGAAACTGAGAATTCTCTGGAGTTAAGAAAGACTGAGGAGATATGGAATTGATGTCTATTTTGATGCTCTTGGGGCTTTTTGGAAAGATGAAGCTCTGGAAATGGGCAAATACTCTCAGAAAACTTTAGAGAAAGATACCTTGCAATAAGTAAAAGAATTTACTTAGTGCTTAGAAGGGGGGGAATTGATAAGGAGAAGTAAGCCCTAAAAAGCCAGTAAAAGGGGATAGTGACACT
>NW_008654521.1:77808-78131 GCF_000695815.1 Acanthisitta chloris
AGTAGTGTTCCAGCATTTTTCAGCCATAACAGCACATGTTGAAATCTATGTTCACAGCTTGAATTTCTTTTTGAAAACTATTACCCAGCACTACTTAAGCGATATTTAATACCAAGGTATAATTTTTACCTCCACGTCCAAAACTCGTAGTTTTGATTGGAATGGAGGGTGAGGGAACAGGTTGAAAAAAGCATTCCCTTAGTCTCCTCTATCCATCTGGGTGAAAACAATGTCTTTGTAGGTGTGTCACAGACAAAACAAAAAATCTGTAATCTGAGTCAAATTTTTTCTAAACTTTTTTTCCTAAATGAAACTAAAAAAGG
>NW_008654522.1:0-3026 GCF_000695815.1 Acanthisitta chloris
ATCCAACCCGGTTGATTCTATGATTCTGGGATTCTGAGATCAGTAGAAGGTTTTCCCCCAGAGGTGTTTGGGCACTGGAACAGGGTTAGGTTGGATATCAGTAGAAGGTTCTTCCCCCAGAAGTGTCTGGGCACTGGAACAGCTCCCCAGGGCAGTGGTCACAGCCCTATGGCTGACTGAGAATCAAGGAGTGTTTGGCCAATGCTCTCAGGCACAGGGTGCATTGTTGGGGTGTTCTGTGCAGGGACAGGAGCTGGAATGATAATCCTTGTGGGTCTTTTCCAACTCAGAATATTCTGTGATTCTCTGAAATACTTGGACCATCCCAAAGCACTGACTTCATAAACTTAGATATTTCTTCCTGTGTTTCAAAGATTACTGAAGCTCTTTATGCTTTTTTGTTCATTAGAAGGGAATGATTCTGTTGAAAGTGGGAAATTAAGGTTAGATCTTAGACAGAGGTTTTTCCTGTGATGGTGGTGACACACTGGCACAGGTTGCCCAGGGATGTGGTGGCTGCCCCAACCCTGGCAGTGTTCAAAGCCAGGTTGAATGAAGCCTTGAGCAGCCTGATGTAGTGAGGAGGTGTCCCTGCCCAGGGCAGGGCACTGGATGGTCTCTGAGCTCCATTAATGTTAACTTCTTTAACATTTTGTGACTTCATGATCTGTTCACAGCTGTTAAAAAGGTTCTTGTGTGCTGCACAATTCTTACTGTCACCTGATTTTATTTGCAGGGCACCCAAACATGGGAGGGCCGATGCAGAGGATGACTCCTCCAAGGGGGATGGTGCCCTTAGGACCACAGGTACATCCCACAGATGTGTTATTCTGTACTTATACCATTTTCCCTTTGGTTTTCATAGCTTGGAGATGCCCAAGACATTTCATAATCCCTTTTTAAACTAAACTTTCTGGTTTTACAAAGAATGAACTGCACAAAATCTAAAATGAACATCAATTGTTTTCAGTAAGATTTGAGATTAAAAGAGGAATTCCTTTGCTTACTTATTTCAGAGACAACACTGATAAGAGAGACCAAGGGTCAAGCAGGTGTTTCTTCACCCTCCCAGCCTCATTTATTATGCTGGTTTGGAGGAGAAGATTAACACCTCTAATTTAGGCAAACTCTTTGTACCGAAAAATACCCTTCAAAATACTCTAAAGCTTCCCTTTCATCCACCACTGATCTAAATTTTTGGTGAGTTCTAGATAGCTTTGAACGTAAAACAAGAAGTTCACATTGCCGTTTCTCCCCCTTGTCCACCACCAGCATCTCTCAAGCTGTTTAAGCTGTGACTGAAAGGGAGAAGACAAAGGTCTAGTACTAAGGTAGAGGACAAACAATTCTGGTGCACACTTGACATACAAATCCAAGAGGTTATTCTGTGCCTTGTCAGTGCTCTCAGTGAGGAAAGGTGTAGGTGGAGGTGTTTATCCTGCTGGTGTTTTGCTTCACGGAGTACTTGTTGTGCCCACTCTTGGCATTTTTACTTCCCCATTTCTCTGGTGACTTCCTGTTTGAGTAACAACTAAATTCTACATGATTAAGTATTTTAGCCTTTCAAGTCTGTTCATAACTGCCTCCACAGTTTTGGGCCTTCTTGGTAGGACCCACTTGTGCAGTTCTGCACAACATCTGCTGTGTCACCAACAGAACATTATTAAATAAGTTGGTTATTGGATACATTTGTTGTGTTTTCTCTGTGGCACTGAAAGGTATTTGCCACTTTTGGAGGTGGAAGGAGAAGCTCTGCTGTGCTGCCATACAAAACTGAGCTGATCCTTTGTGCAACACCATTAGTCACGCAGCAGGAAAACCTCATGCCAGTTCTTAGAGGGAGTATTTTTCCATGTTTGCGGTCGCTTAAGATCTGGTGTTTTTTTAAGTTTATGCTTTTTTGTACCAGACCTGCTCTTAGAAGTTAACCTTCACCAAACTTGAGCTCACAAATCAGACTATAAATAACCTGATAACTGGGCCACCAACTTCTGTATTGAGCACCTGAAACAACACATGTATTGGTGTCCCTAATGGCAGTGCTCTTGTTTAGGAGGAGAAAGAGTACATTCGTTTAGGATGATCAGTAATTACAGTCAGACTGTGAGGTGAGATGGACTGTTCTGCTTGTATTCCCCTGCATAAAACACAGGTGTAACTTAGTTTTTGCATGTGAGCTGCACAGTTAAACTGGTATCACAGTATGAACTCAGGTTTTATGGGCATTGGGCAGTTCATTGTCAGCATTGCTGTGACATCTCTATGTTGGATATCTGACCTGGTCTGGTGGAAGGTGTCCCTGCCCATGGCAGGGGGTGGAACTAGGAGGGGTTTTAGGTTCTTCCAACCTAAACCAGTCTGTGATTTGTTAGAACTGAACAATAGGCTTTAAGGTCCTTCCAACCCAAAGCAGTCTGTGGTTAACTATGACTGAAAAGCTGGAAGGGATTGATATTTCTCGGTATTAACCAGCTGGTTATTCTTCATGTTGTACAAGTGATATCACACGGTGCAATTTCATACAAGTATTTATAACAAAAATCTGATTAAAACTAGTCCTTTTTGACCTCTGTCACGTAGAAACCTCAGAATCAGAGCCCAAATTCCTGATGTTAAACTAACTCTTCTGGTCTAAACGCTGAGTTTGTTACACAATCTGTGCCTCGCTGCCATTAACTCATCCTCAGTGTATGTAATTAATCCCTCCCAGAGAAATTTTAGCCATTCTTGGGCTATTCCTGTTGTTTCCATGTGCAGTTCTTCCTCCCTGGAGTTCACAATGCCATGTCAGGCATGGAAACCCCCGCTGCCTGATGGGCTCTGGGCCATGCGCCCCGCGACATCATTAACCTGCTGTCCTCTCTTTCCTCTCCCCTTTGGTTTCGTTTTGTTTTGTTTTCTGTGGTAGTCTGACCCTTGGTTGTCGTTGCAGAACTATGGTGGCGCCATGCGACCCCCGCTGAACGCTCTGGGTGGGCCAGGGATGCCTGGGATGAACATGTAAGCACAAGGGCAATGACCCACCG
>NW_008654522.1:3078-3312 GCF_000695815.1 Acanthisitta chloris
ACAGGGAGCACGAGGAGAACACCCTTCCTTGTCCTGTGCAGACACTTCTGTCCTCCAGAGGCCAAGCTCCAGTCACTGGGAATACTCTTGTCAGTCTGAGCACTGACAGATCTTGTGCAGCTTCTGGGAGGAGCTGTTAAAACGAGATTTCAAGTAAAAATTCAAGTATAGAATTAAGATATTAAAAAGTCAAAATTAAAAATCTTCAAAGGAAATTTGTATATAAAAATGTTC